>NW_025061550.1:0-24537 GCF_000002595.2 Chlamydomonas reinhardtii
CCCCGACGCCGACCACCCAACCCAGACCCAGGAAAGGGACTGTCCAACTAACCCTCAACACCACAATGACCCGCACCTTGAACCGTGCACCACTGAACCCCAACCCGGAAAACTCCACGACCAGCAACAGAGCGCAGACCCGCCCCCAGACCCAAACCACCCTCGCCAACTTAGTGGCACGATCCCAAACACACGCCGAGCCCCAAGGCACCCAACCCACACCGCCAGAAGACCCCCAGGAGCCGCCCCCACACACGCACGCACCCACACATGAGCACGGCTGCCCCCCCACTCCCCCAAGTGCAGCCCGCCCCACAAGGCGCTTGCGCCGCAATGACCAAATCAGCCCCCACAGCCCCACCAGACACCGTACCCAACAGGATACCACAACAGAAAACCAACAACCCCAGGTCCCACCGCCCGCCAACGACCCCACGCCACAACCCCGCCCAACATGGGCCCAAGTCCTCACAAACAATGCCACCGCAGTTGGTACCGCAGCACTCCACGTGCTAACCCGCCTATCACCCGCCCCACGACACCGACCCGACACCCCCACCAGTGCGGCCCGCCCCACACAACGCCCGCGCCAGGAATTACCAGGCAGCCCCACAACCCACACTGCAACCGCTCCCCCGGACCCACCGCCTACCAACCCCACCGCAACCCAGCCCGTAACGGAACAGGCAGCTGAACCTGCCGCCAGCTGGCTCCATGTTGTCACACACAATGTGCGCGGGCTGAGCAAGTTGTCAGGCCGGAAGGGCGGAAGGCATAGGGCGGGCATGTCTACCAGCCTGCACTGCACTCGTGTGCGTCTGTGCAAGGCATGGGGAGCCTGCGGGGCATGTGCGGGCAAGTTGTCAGGCCGGAAGGGCGGAAGGCAAGGGGCGGGCATGTCTACCAGCCTGCACTGCACTCGTGTGCGTCTGTGCAAGGCATGGGGAGCCAGCGGGGCTTGTGCGGGCAATATGGCAGGCAGGAACGGCGGAAGGCAAGGGGCGGGCATGTCTACCAGCCTGCACTGCACTCGTGTGCGTCTGTGCAAGGCATGGGGAGCCTGCGGGGTATGTGCGGGCAAGTTGGCAGGCAGGAACGGCGGAAGGCAAGGGGCGGGCATGTCTACCAGCCTGCACTGCACTCGTGTGCGTCTGTAACGGCATGGGGAGCCTGCGGGGCTTGTGCGATTTGGCAGGCAGGAACGGCGGAAGGCAAGGGGCGGGCATGTCTACCAGCCTGCACTGCACTCGTGTGCGTATGTAACGGCATGGGGGGCCTGCGGGGCTTATGCGGGCACTTTGGCAGGAAGGGCGGTAGGCAAGGGGCGGGCATGTCTACCAGCCTGCACTGCACTCGTGTGCGTCTGTGCAAGGCATGGGGAGCCTGCGGGGCTTGTGCGGGCAATATGGCAGGCAGGAACGGCGGAAGGCAAGGGGCGGGCATGTCTACCAGCCTGCACTGCACTCGTGTGCGTCTGTTTAAAGGCATGGGGAGCCTGCGGGGCTTGTGCGGGCGATTTGGCAGGAAGGGCGGAAGGCAAGGGGCGGGCATGTCTACCAGCCTGCACTGCACTCGTGTGCGTCTGTGCAAGGCATGGGGAGCCTGCAGGGCTTGTGCGGGCATTTTGGCAGTAAGGGCGGTAGGCAAGGGGCGGGCATGTCTACCAGCCTGCACTGCACTCGTGTGCGTCTGTGCAAGGCATGGGGAGCCTGCGGGGCTTGTGCGGGCAATATGGCAGGCAGGAACGGTCTCCCCGCCCATCCAAGCAGAACTGAACTCCCTCCGGGACCGCTTCCCGGCCATCTCCCGGCCGCTCTATGACGCGGCCACTGTCATCTGGACGGACGGGTCGTGCATCAAAATCGCAGTGGGAGACGACGGTGCCAAAATGAACCAGCTTGGCGCCTGCGCCTGGACAGCGACAACGGGCGAACCACTCTACGTTGAACCAGGCGGCCTGAACAGCACCAATACCATTCAGCGCGCAGAACTATCCGCCATCCTGGCTGCGCTAAGACACTACCGCCCCCGCGCGCAACTCCTGGGGCTGACTAAGCTAGTGATTGCCAGTGACTCGCTGGTCTCACTGTACCTTATACGCAGAGCAATTAGCGACCCAATGAAACTGACGCTGTCCAAACACAAAAACCTACTCAGCGACATTGTCAAGGAACTAAACGAGTGTGCCGACGAATTCCTCCCTGTCGTATTCCTAAAGGTACGCTCACACACAGGCCTGGCAGGAAACGATGAGGCCGACAAAGGCGCGGCCCTGGTAGCCCAGCGTGACGCGGGCGCAATGAGCCAAGCGGTGCACTTGCCACCTGACGAGCCCTGGGCTAACATATGGTGGCCCAAACGGAACTCCGACCTTTTACATCAGCGACCTGAACAGGGGAGTCCTGTCCTCACTACCCCCGCGGGCACAACATGGATTCACAGACAGTACAGCCGTCCTCGACAATTGGGCCGCCGCAGCAGATGGCGCGTGCCCTCAATCAAGCAACCTAACCCTGGCCAGCCCCGCCCGCCACCCCTGGCTGGTAAAACAAATCCTATATGCCAGATAAGGCTACCTATTCATAATAATAATAATTACAACGCCGGCCCATAGGGCCTGGCATGGATTAACGGGGCAAGGTGACTAGGGCGAGAGGGCCCGCCCCCCTCACGCTGACGCCTCACCACGAAAGAGTCACAACCTCCGAAACTACAACCTCCAAGTCCTAGGCCGCTCTTCAAAGTCCACTACATCCAAGCCTGCACACCTAGCATATCGAGCTAGGGAAACGCCGCGTTATAGTAGTGGAGCACTGCCAGTTCGTGCAAACCGAGGAGCCATGGCGCTCCTCCTCGAGCCTTGGATCTTGAGCCTTGTCTTGAACCTTGGACCTCGCCACTAAATCGGACTTCTGCACCACGACCTTTCTAGGTTGCAGCGGGCATAAGCCCGCAATTGCCACTAAGGGCAATTACCTATCGTTCGTGGGATCACCAATCGGTTTCGCACCAATCTTTCGCCTTTTGCATAATTGGGCTTTTATCCGGATTCGTACCCGGGTCCCTTCTGCCGTAAGGACGAGTCAAATCGCTAACTGAGTTAGCGATCCGGTGATAAGGCTACCTATTCAATGCCACCCTCAAACGCCGATATGGACTGGGCGGAAACGGGTTGTGCCCCCTCTGCGAGGCACCCGACTCAGGAGGGCATATACTTGGAGGGTGCTCTCAGCGGCAGATGAAAGGCGCATACATCAACCGCCACAACACAGCTGTACAGCGAGTGGCTAAATGCATCTCCAAAGGAAGCTATGGCGGGGGCTACATGGTAATGGACGCGGGCCCACTTGCGGACCTGCCCGAGTATGCATCCGGCCAAAGACCCCCCGCCTGGCTTTTCCGTAATGGCACACCCCCAGAGGTTATAGCCAGGCTCCGGCCAGACATTCTCTTCATCCCCGCCCTCGACACTACAATGACACAACGCGAAGACTATCGGCCACCCCGCAACCGCAGCCGCACACCAATCTATATCCTTGAAATAGGATACAGCTCTGACTCCCAACACCTACACAAACGAGAAGAGAAGTCCCAACAACACCAAGAACTCAAACAACTCCTAGAAGAAGCTGGATGGACCGTCCACTACTCACCCGCCGAGTGCATCGCCCTAGGCGTCACTGGTACCATACCCGCAAACCTGGTCCCACTCCTGACCACCCCAGGCGTGTCCCCCAAGGCGGCCAAAGCCTGCGGACACAAGCTCCACCACCACGCCGTCAATAGTGCTGGAGGCATAATTAAAGCCCGCAGGATCATGGAATACGGGCACACGAGGACCCCAGGGTGATGTCCCCAACCGGCCCCCCTTGCGTGGTGAGGCGGCAGGGTAGGGGATGGGCCCCTTCACTGACCCGCCTTGCCCCGATAATCCACGCCAGGCCCTACGGGCCGGCGTTTCGATTATTATTATTATTATTCCCCACCACAGCTCACTGACCTGCCAATGGCAATGTGAGGTTGCTGCCCCATGCTGCATCATTATTGCCTGGTGAATCGCGTGCAGCTCCTGCGCGCAAGTGGCACTGCTTGTGAGCAGCATGGGCACAAACTACATATGTCGTGCCTCGCCTCACCCTTGCTTGCCAGGGACGGGCACACCTCCAGCATGACGGCGGTGAGTTCCTCTATGTAAGCTGTCACCAGCTAGACAGGATCATACTAGGTGCTTACCAGGAGAGACCTAGAGCTAGGAGGACTTGTGATGCTAGGCAACTAGGCGGAGAGTAAGGAACTAATGAGAAAATATCATATACCATATAGTTTCTCATATAGTTTCTCATATAGTTCCTTACTCTCCGCCTAGTTGCCTAGCATCACAAGTCCTCCTAGCTCTAGTTCTCTCCTGGTAAGCACCTAGTATGATCCTGTCTAGCTGGTGACAGCTTACAAGTGGTATCGAGTTCCAGGACTAGGGATTAGCTACTAGCGAGCGAGCCCGAGCAGGCCGACTCCAATACCAAAAGCCGGCCCGGCCGCCAGGCCAGGGCCCGGCGCCAAAGGCAACCGACCTTCGGGCGGTCTTAAAAGGCTCTCAGAAGCCATACGTGGCCTGGTCGCTTTGAGCGCACCTCTATTGGCCCTGCATTGGCGGCCCGATACGGATAAGCCTCGCCTAGTCGCTTGGCACCGATCGTTGGCACGCACATATTGCCCTTTGGCTTGATCAAATAGCTTATAGCCAGCAGCACGCCACGATGGCAGACCCAGTTCCACCGGGTGTGTTTGCCGGATGGCGCATGTGTTTGCGCAAATACTATGAAGTCTACGAACTTCCCATACCTGACATCCTTGAGGATGGCAACGCGAGAGTGCTACGCTACCTTGCTAGCTCTCACGACTTTGACCTGCCTCCCGATGCCCTTGCCGCTCAGGCTCTCCTCCACCGGCTCAACGCCGAGCGTCAGAACTTCATGGCGGCAACCACACATCGTGACGATATGCCGGCCAATGCTGACGGTGAGCCTGAGGCACGGGTGGGCACGGCTGCGGGCACGGGCCCTGCCCGCACGGGGATTGGTGGCGCACTAGCCCTCACAGGCACAGGCACCGCAGCGACAGCCGCTGTCGACGCTGCGGCTGCATTAGCAACAGCCCCGCCACCGCCCACGGGCTTAGGCAACGACGCGCCAAGCGCTCACAATTCGCTGTCGCCTCTGCCACGTCCCCACGCAGATCTGCAGCCCCAGCTGCAGCCACCGCGCGTGATCAACGCCAGCCTGGCTGCTAACCCGGCTAGTGGCACACGGTACCATACCGCAGCTAGCAGCCCCGCGCACAGCGCCGGCAGCGACGGCCAGGATCCAGAGCGTCTCCGCCAGCAGCGCGACGCCGCCCTCGCAGAACTCGCGCGCGTGCGGAGGCAGAAAGAGCGCGACCACGCCACGGCCGTCGCCGCCCAGACGCGCCTCGCCGAGGAAGCCCGGCGCCTACTGGAAGCCCAGGAGAATGGCACAACGGCCGCCGCCGCGGCCGACGCCCCTCCTCGGCCCGCAGCCTCAGCCCCCGCTGGCCCGGCACCAGCAGCCGGCCGACCCGGCCGCCTGCTGGGCGGCATCCACGCCGCGCCCGGCGCCCTGCCCATCCCCCATGCGGACCGGCAGGAGCTTCAGCAGCACCACGCACACGTCGTGCCACAGCAGACGGTGATACGTGCAGAGCTCCCAACCACCAACGCAAACGGCGTGCAGCATCAGACGGCGATGCCGGCAGCCTCCGCGCACGGCGCTCAGGCCATGTCCATCAGCCAGGACCGCGAGGAAGGCGAGGTGCACCACTCGCGCCCCGCCGTCGACGATCCGCGGCCCGCCACGCTGGCCAGCCGCTGCGCCTCGACGCACTGCTCACGCACATCAACACATTCTGCAGCAGCGACATCGGCGCCGGCGCCATGGACCTCAGCCGCGATGTGGCCTCGCCAGTCCTCATGGCGTTCCTGAAGCGCCACATGGACGACATGGGCGTCCACTACGAGCCCCACATCGACCTGCTCATGAAGGGCAAGGGCGGCGCGTGGGCCCAGGACCCGCCAGTCGTCCGCATCGCCAACGGCGACGACCTGGGCTTCCAGGAGGTCCAGCCGCGCCGGGTACGTTTTGTCGATGAGGCTGGGGCAATCGGTAGCAATGGTGTAGACACGGTGGGCACGGCTGCGCCACTGCCCACCAGTGCCGGGGGAACGCTAGGCGTGGGGGCACCCGTCCTGGCGGGCGCCACTGACGGCTCCACGGCCCAGATGTCCCCGGCCCAGATGTCCCCGGTCACGTCTCCCATGCGCATGCAGCTGCACGCACAGGGACAGACGCACACCGCGCCTGATCCCGCCCCCGCACCGGCACCGGCACCGCACTATCGCGACCGTCACGATCACCGTGATGAACCTCGTGTCGTCATCCACGCATTCACGGGTGTGCTGAAGGGGACTATCACAAACATCGCCACATGGTTCGACGTGCTAGTGATGATTCTCTCACGCCGAGGGATCGATCCAGTGGCGAGCTTCCTGATGTACTTGGGAGGTCAGGCACAGCAGTGGGGACTGACGTGGTTCCGCGCGTGGGAGCGCGAGCACAACCGCCAGCCCACAGTTGACGAATTACGCCATGATTTCCTGATGCAATGGGATAACCCGCACCTGCACACTGCCTGGATGCCTGGGACCGGCAAAAATCGGACAGTATAACGTTTGCTGGCGCCGCACCGGTGGTTGGTGGCAGGCGCGTTGTCTGCCTACTTTACGCAGACGACCTCACACTGTGCGCTCTGACTGTCCATCGTATGCAATTCTTGCTCAACCGTCTGCATGAGTTCTGCACTGCGTTTGGTATGCGAGTGAACATTGCGAAGTGTGAAATTCTGGTCTTTGCACCGACGCCACACCAACGCCAAATTGGGATGGCTCAGGCATGTGCGCTGAGCTATGGACCGGACATGGTTCGCATCCCAATTAAGGAGCGCGCACGGTACCTGGGACTACATTACGGTCCTGCTACTACCTTTGACTCGTGCTATCAGGAGCTGATTGCAGCAGGCAAAAGAGCAGCTTTCGCACTACTTGCGGCCCTTGACAAGCGTGGTTGCTTGGCCCCTGACATCATGCACACGTGCTTCGAGGTGCAAGTAAGATCGGTGCTGTCATATGGTGTGGAGATTTGGGGCCCTGACGCACTGTATGCGCTGTTTGAGGGCACCAGCTACGGTGGATATGGTACCACTGAGGACAGGGCGCTGAGAGCCAAATGGCGCAAAGCTAGGTCACTGTTCGACAAGGCACTCACGGACCCCATGGTAGCGGCACAAACCGCGTTTCTGGCGCGTGCGGTAGGGGCCAGCCGGCCCACATACCGGTTGCTTTTTGCTGAATTCAGCACGCACCCATTGCACCTGCATTGGGCGCGGTTGACCTTTGGATTCTGGAACCGTATACTACGCCAACGTGACTCACTTGCCTATACGTTCCTTGAGGATGCTGTAAGAAGTGCTGTGGCTGGGGACTTTATGCGAGGCTGTTGGGTGAGCAAAATTTACAGTGTATGCAAGGCGCTGGGCTACGACTGGCTATCTAAGTGCCCCGATGGGGCCCACGGAGTGCAAGCGTGGATCATGCGCACGGAGCTACCAGTTGCAGAGCTACTAAGCACGTTCATGGATCAGTTAACAAGTGAATGGCGTGCAGAATGCCTAGCGGATGACCCGCGCTCCTTCCCTGAAGCAGAAGGACGCAGGCAGCCAGGGGCACCTGGCGTAAAAATGTGTCGTTTTTCGCGATGTCGGTGTATTCTGTTGATGTTGCATCATGTCGTGCTTTATCGCATTCTTGGTTTCTGCACCCGCGTGGCCTTGTTTGTAAAATTCCGCGGCGCCCTGATCTTAGCTTGTTCTTCGTTGTGATCGTGTGTCAAAAATTTGTTTTTGGCGGGATTCGAACCTGTGAGCACTACGCTAAGCTCCATAATCAGACCCTCCAGAGGAGGGTGTGCAAACTAGTTAGCGATCCGGTGATTCGGGCGGCGATACTCCTTAGCTTGGATGTGACAGACGGCGGTACTCCTTAGCTTAGAGTTCTTGGCAATGCAACTGTACGGGCGTACGACGGGGGCCCTCGCCATGAGTATAAAAGCAGCCCTCTTCCAGCCGTTACAGGTAGACCCAGACTTGAGCAACTTCACAACTTGCGCTACTGACTGCCTACTCTCGTGCCGCCTGCAAGCCCACTCCGCCTTCCGCTCTGGTCTACGTACGCGACGTCCAGCCCAGCTGCCAGCCCGGTTCCTCCACCCGGCCAGCCCCGCTGCACCGTGCGTGGGCCGGTTCCTGGACGGGTGTGGGGAACCGTACTACGGTCCGCACCCGTCAGTTACCCCATGGCCTACAGCGCGTCGTGTCCCCATGCAGCAGCGCCTCATGCCCAACTCGCCTGGCCGGCACCAGCCTTTCATACCAGTCTCAGCTCACCATATACAGCAGCCAGTCAGCCTTCGCGTCAGCCCGGCCGCAGCTAGGCAGCCACCCTGGTTTGTTTTCTGCGCCGGCCTCAACGTTTTGACAACCGCCATGCCGCACCCTCCTTTCTGCCGTTCTCTTTCCTCTTGTCCTCGCATGTACGTACTACTCCTGGCTCACCGCGGATGCCTGGCTGTGTTCCAGGACGCCGGAGTGGCGCAGCTTGGCGCGCGGTTATCTCGTCAAAGGTAACGTAGCAGTTGCGGTCGCTGCTCATGCTCACGCTTTCCTTTTTGCTTGTGCTAGCTCACTGGCCTCGGCTCTACAACGTCATGTTCGCTTGTGCGTGTTGCGTTCTTTCAAGCATATCAATAAGCATTCTGCGGGGCGATTGAGCGGACTGAACCTGCTTTGTTCTGCTATATGCGCCTCCGGACTCAAAGGAGTTAGTGGGGCCGCATGGACTACGACGCCATGTAAATGCTCATGCTCACACTGCCAACGCTGCACGACAGCGCTTGCACAATCACGAAGTGACGCAGACAGGCACGGTGTCCGCTTACATCACACAATTCCGCCTCATTATGCAAGACATTCCAGACATGCATATGAACGACCGCGTGGCTCATTTCCGCGCCGGCCTCCAAAAGGGACTGCAAGCCAAGTACGCATTCAAACCCGGCTCAACCGTGCCGTGGGATAACGTGTACGAGCTCATGAACCATATCCTCGAAATGACCAGTTTTGTCACCAACTTTGCCAACGGCAAAACCCAGCCATCAGTCGCTGCCGCTGACACGCCTGCCTCCCGTTCCCCTTCCCTGGCACGTGGCGGTATCAAGAAGGGCGGGCGCGCGCGCAACCACGGAAATGGTGGCCGCGCCGGCGGTGGCGGCCGCCACGGCGGCGGTGGCCACGGCGCTGGTGGCCACGCCGGTGGTGGCCGCGGCGGCGGCGGCGGCTACGGCCGTGGAGGCGGTGGCCACGACCGGGGTGGCCACGGTGGCGGCCACGGCCGCGGCGGACACCAGCACGGCCGCGGCGGAGGCGGTGGCCGCGGGCGCGGCAACCTCTGCCGCGGACCGTGAAGCCATGCTGGCGTATCTCCACGCCCAGCGCGAGGCTGACAACATGCAGGCCGGGCTGAACCCCAAGGTGCGCTCCATCCTAGGAATGTAGAGTGCCGGCGAGCGGGTTGAGGGCACGACTTTGGTAGATACCGAGTCAGTTGAGAGAGATGTTGCGGCGATAGGAGAGTTTACGCCGGCGGCGGCCATGGCAATAGCCGTTCAGATGGCGCCGCGTACGTTGGGTCTCTTGCCACAAGCGCGTTCGGTGGGTGACTACGGCCCCACAACGCAGGCGAAACAGGCTAGTACAACAACAGTTGCTCGTATTACAAAAGCAGTAGTCGGAACTGCTAGCCAGATTGACGAGAAGCCTGTGTACATTTGGTGCGGACCGGCCAGGATGGTAGATCCGGCCGTATTTCGCCTCCTGCAAGAGATAACTGGTGTTGCGTTCTCAATGGACGCGTCATGCAACCCCAACGGTACCAATTCTCTCTGTGCCCGCTACGCCACGCCGGATGAGTTCTGCAAAACAGACGTAGCCGGCGAAGCCCTCTGGTGCTGCGCCTCACCAACAGATGTGAGACAGTTTCAGCAGCACTACCAGCGCTGCAAGAGCAGCAACCCAAACAACACCTGCGCAGTGTTTGTCGTACCGAAGTCGCATCATTTGAAGCAGTACTCCTCTCAGCTTGGGTACAAGCTAGTGCACGAACTTCCGAAGGGCTCGCCCCTGTTCGTGTCACGCAACGGCACAGGCCAGCAGGGCCGGCTCCCCATGCCTCCCACCTTGTGTCCCGTTCAATTCTGGTACGATCCGCGCGCGAAGACCGCGTCGCTCGGCTCCCTAGGAGGAGACCTCAACAGCCGCGAGCTCACGTTCGATGCACACACGCACGGACGACGCCTAGTGGTGCTCCCCGACAGCGGTGCAGCCACAAACGGCCCCGAAGATGGCTTCACGTCACTAGCAACAGTGCAGAAGCTGGGCCTACGCCTCATGCCATCAAACACGGCTTCCGTGCGCCTGGCAGACAGTGGCTCCCAGGCCATAGTCGGCACAGTGCGCTTCACCATCCGAATGGGCTGCATCAGCGACACGGTAACCCTACTCGTTATGCAGAGAGGTCACGCATCAGCCGACGTGCTGCTGAGCGCAGACTGGATGAAACGCCGTGGTGGCAGACTCTGTTACGACACAGACACACTCTCGGTTCTGAGGGGGGCAAGATGCATTTACGTCAAGCCGCGTAGCTCTCAAGCACAACGCCTCATGAACCTCGTACTAGCAGTACATGTGTCCCAGTGCGGTATGGACGAAATGTCCCCGCGTCAAGCATGGAAAGCAATGAAACGCGGCGCCGAGGCATTCCTAATGCTCGTGCGACCCCAAGGCGAAGAGGCCCTATGGCACCCAAATGGTGGTAACGATCCAAAAACGGGGGTGACGATCCCCGGACAGGGGGTAACAATTGTTTCGGGCCCGCACGGCCTGGCACGCCCTGTTGCGGACTGGGCGGAGTGCCTTTCGTCGCCGACAAGTGAACATGCCGACATTCTAGTCTGCAAAGTGCGTATTGTAGTGACAGTTTGTGTTAAAACAGTCTATTATGTGAAGCCTTAAACTTATGTAGTCTTTGCGCTCGCGAACGAGGAAGTCTGGGGGCTGTAGACCGACTGTGTGACATTGTGACAGGGACCCTTGGGCGTGGTAACGATAGTAACGACCCGAAGCCAGGGGTAACGGGGCCTTCGCGAGGGGTAACAGGGCTCCTGCATGGGGTTCTCGCGGGCCTGACTTAACAAGCAGCATAGAGCGGCCCCTGATACTACTACACATATACTGATATAGTACCCTACATATACTGATACACTGCACTTCATGCCAGTGCCGCACTTCTGTTTCTCTCCCCCACTTTGCTCTCTCGCGCTTGCTACTTCTCTTCGTAACACAAATTTATGCTAGCTCAAATGTCAGTAGAACAAGAGCTGGCGGCAGACGCTGCTTGGCTGGTTTGGGACGCGAGTCCTCACGCTGGTGACTGCTCGTTGACCGGCTTGGCAACGCTGCTCACACGTCAGCTGCAGCCAGCTATTACGTGAGAGAAACGACTATGCCTCATAATCTATCAGCTGCGCTTCAAACGTCCGACCGAGAAGTCTCGGTCGCTGGCGTCAACAATGCCATTCAACATCGCGTTCTGTCAACATCACCCTCGCCCCGCACGCCGCGCCGCGTCGCGGAGGTGGTCCACGACCGCCGGAGTTGGATCAGGGTCGCTGCTGCCGCCCGGTCCGCCACAACATCCTGTCGGCCACGCCCGACCCTCGGTCGGCGCACGCCAACGACCTCGCAGGTTAGTCCGCAGGTTGAATGACGATGGGATGCGTTGAACCTAGTGGTACCTCGCAAGCCAGTGTGCATGGTTCATCTTCTCGCACTGTGTTGGGTTGTCTGGTGGAGCCCCCGCCTACAACTAGTGACTGTCTGCTGCCTCCCTTACTAGGTGTTTTTATGGCTCCCTTGCCACGGTATCACCGGGTCGCTAGTTTGCACACCCTCCTCTGGAGGGTCTGATTATGGCGCTTAGCGTAGTGCTCACAGGTTCGAATCCCGCCAAAAACAAATTTTTGACACACGATCACAACGAAGAACAAAATAAGATCAGGGCACCGCGGAATTTTACAAACAAGACCACGCCGGTGCAGAAATCAAGAATGCGATGAAGCACGACATGATGCAACATCAACAAAATGCACCGACATTGCGAAAAAACAGGAATTCAGGCTACCAGGTGTATCTATACACCATGCTTGTCGGTTTTGAAGCTCCAACATCGCGACGGACATATTGAACATGTATTTTGAGCGTGCAATGTTCGGAACACACACAACGAGCTCGTGAGCGCGAAATGGCGAGCCAAGCATGTCGAGACACCGACTGATTTTCACACCGCATCACTCAAGTCCCTAGTTGTTCGTAAGAATATGCATGCTGAACGCGTATTGCGCGCAGTGCATAATACAAGCTCAGGAGCGCGACATCGCGAGCCGAGCATATTGAGACCCTCCTCCATTTCCAAGCGATTTGCGTCCCCAAAGTCTTCTGACTATGCATATTAAGCGTGTATTCCGAGCTACGTTGCGAATAGAATCCAAGCGGTAAATGCCAAAAACAAATCCCGCGATCCATCTGTCGGCACGCGGGTACCACTCCGGGAGTCAAGGGCGGGATCGCCAGGTCTATGCCCAGACTGTCGCCCCGATCATGAATTGACATCCCATTACACATAATAAGGTCCCTGGATGGTGCTCGGGCATAATTTTGAGCGAGAGCTCAAGTTGAAATGCTATATGTCGCGCTCGCCAGGACCCCGCCAACTTAGCCTGAAGCTATTTTGATTACATCTATACGAGAATTAATGTCGACGGCAATAGATTCAGGCCCCAAACAGCGCATATGCGAGGTATGGGCTTCGGTCAATTTCGCGACTTGAGCCCTGATAAGCATAATTTGGACCTTTGCCGACCACTTCTGGCTGATGATGATGTTGGTTATGTACCTACAGAAAGGCGTTGTCTAATCCGTGCGGTAGGATTTGCCCCGGGGCAACGTCCAACGTGCGGGTTTGGCTGGGAAAACGCACCCCCCGGACGGCAGCCCAGTTTTCACCACGGGCAATAGCGGATAGGTCGGGTCAGCATCCTTGTACGAGTTATTGCTAATAGTGAAAAGGCCCGCGGAAGAAGGGGCTCCCGTACACCCCATCCAGCCGCCTGGTGGTACCCGCGTGTGCGAACACCCGCTGGCTAACAATAACCTCATCAAAGTGCAAGGGATTAACCAGGCCACACATCAACCTGTTGTAAACACGCAACAATCCAAAGCACGACAAGCAAGCAGATAAACAATACCCCGGCTTCACGCAGAGACAGGACAGGTAGAAACTAAACCCGAACGTACACGTTGCCCTACGCCTGTCTGTCAAACAGCTCAGTGACATACGTCCAGCCAGCGAAGCCAAGCATGATGGTCACCACACCAAACACCAACAAGAAAGTCACTGCTGTAAATTGCAGTCAGCACTCACCACCCACAAGGTACTCCACGCTTCCAGGTCATCTGTCAGTACACCTCGCGCATGTTAAAAACACTACGCTATCCTTGCTGGCCGGGACGCAGGACAACCCAGTGTTTACCGCCACATGCCAGATGTTGCAACCATGCATGCATTGAAGGCCTTGGTTATGAGGCAGCCATGCTAGCCTGAATGCGCACAATCATACCTGGCACCGCTACTGCTGTGCTCTGCGAGAGCCTCAATAGCCGCTGCCATTCAGCAGCTAGATCTGCCTCGGGCGTTAGCATGGTACGCAGCGCCTTTTTAAGCCGGCGCTCTTCGGCCCGCGAGGCCCACAGCGGGCGCACTAAATGTAACGCATGCAACCCACGAAACCTGGTGAGCATTACGTAAATTGAAGCCCGCCGCCAACTGCCGTGCTGCGGTTTGCACATATCCACCAGCCACAGTTCGTGCGGTGGCAGAGTTTGCCCCTGCGCAAAGTAATCGGTGACTGCATATGCAAGCTCCACACGAAAGCCCCAGCGCATCACAGGCAACCGCAGGGCTGCATGCTGCGATGTGAACATAGCACTGCACGGTAAAACAGGAATCTCCCCGACATCCAGGGCCTGATCGACAGACACCCGACCCGCATCAGGCCCGTCAGGGCGCACCATTACAGCCGAGGGCACGAACTTGAGGACATGCACGGGGGCAATGCTTGCATCTGGCAATGGTGGCTCGTTGAGATGCAGAACAATGCCGGTGCCTGTGGCACTGTTGTTGTTGATGTGATACAGACGCACATGCTCATTTGATGTAAACACGTAACGAATGCCAGCAAAGAATGCGCACACAGCGGGCACACCGCTATCATCGTCGGCCCCGCCAAGCGCCTCTAATTGATGCACATGCGAAATAGGTAAGCTGCTCCCGTCAGGCGACAAGTCCGCGCTACGCCACAGCAGCAGCTGCTGACGCTGCGCGAGCGCATGCAGCTGCACGAGCTGCAATGCCAGTGGAACCCGCACGACATGGCGCTGGACAACTGCAAAGGGCTGGGGCACGGGGTCAATCCCTGGCTTCGGGGGCCGCCAAACACGCGCGTTGAGCTGCTCGCACGCTGTGTCCAGATCTGCCTGAGAGATTTCCTGCACGCCACCAAACTTCTCCGCTAGCATGAAGAGAGGTTCGTTGTTGTCACCTACGCCTGCTTGCTGCCGATGCTGGTGAGTGAGAACGAACGCGAACGGCACCATATTCCACAGCTCCCGCCCCATGAGGTTCATGCTGCCCTCCGGATGCTCCAGCTGCCGGATCTGGCGCTCCATGGCCCCACCGTCCCCCGCGCCCGGCGCCAGCAGCCGCCGCAAGCTCTCCTCCGCAGCACCGCTATATAGCGGCACGTGCCGTGGCTGTGGCAACTGACGCAAGTCGCCAACAAGCAGGCCATGCAGATCTGACAGCGGCCCGTGATATAGGTGCGTGCTGTCTATACCCACGTGCCTCCGTGCCGCGTGCACATGCATGCAAATGCGCGCCCAGTGGGACAGCCCACACGTGCTAAACTCATCTAGGAAAATGAAGCGCACACCATTGAGGTTGCGCTCGACTCGATCGCGGTGAGGCGGACCAAACGTGCCAGCAGTCGCAAAGAAGGACGTGGTGCTGGTGCCGAGCACGCCTGGCGTAGAGTCCTGTAAATGGACCGTGATGGCAGCGGCCGAAGTCAACAGCATGATCATGTAAGGCTCCCTGGCTGCTAAACCCCCCCGCACGCACGAGCAGGACTAGCAGGACCAGTCCACCGCCGCGACACTTCACCTCAGAACTGAACCCCTCTTGCACCACACACCCCACACACCCCACACACAACTCACATGCAGCGCAGCGCGCCACGTGTAGCTCACGAGGGCAATGAGAGACTCGCAGCGGTGCTGGTATGCAAACCACAGCAATGCCTGCAGCACCCGCGACTTGCCGCTGCCGGCTTTGCCCGTGAGCACCGAGCACACGGGGGGCTGACGGACGCCGGCAGCCTCTGCTAGCAGGAGCTGCGCGTACAGCATGAACGCCTGCTGCTGGTCGTCGCTGAGGTTCCATAACCGCGCTGTGTCTTCAGGCGTCGGCTGCGAGTCCTCCGGGCAAAGCACGTACGGCGGCTCTGCACCAGGGTTCGCTGCATCGGGTCAGACGCCCTGCACCTCTGGGACGGCTGTGGTAACCGCCAATGGCGAGATGAGCACCAGCTTCGCTGTCACTGCCGCAGTGCCGCTGTTGTAAAGCAGCAGCTGCTGCTGCACTGCTCCCTGCGCCTGCGCGAGCGCCTGTGCGGCGTACTGCCCACCTAGGTCGTAATCATGCATGCGTTGCTGTGCTGCAGCCAGCCGCTCGTGCGTCCACTCCTATGTGCTGCGCACTACTGCCGCCGCCGCTGTACGCCCAACCGCTGGCCATGCATTGGCGCGCGGGATCTGGGCAACCACGGTGGTCGCCTCTGTAGTCAGACCGCCACCCAGGCCGCCGTGCACAACGCGCTGCAGCAGCCCTGCCCGTTCCGTCTCCGATAGCGCACAACCCTGCCAGAGCTCCGCTGCGGGCGCTGCGCTACGCCTAACATCGGGTTCCTCATCATCCTGCGGCTCTGCCTCCAGGTCGTCCATGCCCTCCACCGGCACGCCCTCCAACAGTGCCTCCTCCGCCGCATCCTCAGCGGTGCCCTCCGCCTCCGCCTGCAGCTGCCGCCGCTCCTCCGCCCGCATTCGCACACGCGCAAGCCCATCCACGTGATCGAGCATACGGCACGCGATGCGCACATGCAGCGACTGGCCGTCCGCCGGCTGTGCAAAGCACCGCTGATAAGCTGCCCATGCGCCGTTGCTGAGATCGAGCATGTCGTCACAGCTGTAGGCGGCGAAGTTCGCGAGCGCAAACACTGCATAGCGCTCCAGCACCTGCGGATCGTCCACGCCGTCCGCAGGCCGCACAACGGGGTCACACACCGGCTGCGGCACGTACGGCCGCAGCCGGCGCCGCCACACGCATTTACTGTACTCTGGGTGCGCGGGATGCAGGCGCAGATGGTGCCCTTGCGCTCCATCTGGCCTGGCCGAGTGCTGCGGGGTGGTGGGCACACATGCAGTTCTTTGCTGCTGGGCCCTGCCGAAGTGGTGCTGCAAGACATTATAACACATGCGAACCTACGGACTGAACACCCCTGCACCCCATAACTCCAGGCGTGCAAGCTGCCGCGCACGCAACCTCGTACCTTATAAAACAACATGGCCATCATCATAGGAGACAGCTCGCGCAGCGCCTCGCCGCGGTACAGGTAGTCTTTCAGGTAGCTTGATGACCGGTAACGAGCAGGTGCGACGGCGGGCTGCTCTTGCTGCTGTACGCTTCCGCTGGGCCCGGGATCTGGGACATCGCTAGCGATTGTGCTGGCGGCCGGAAGCTGGCCTTCCCCTCTCGGACTCCCGCCCGCTCCAACGCTGGCCATTGTACGCACGAGCCGCAGCTGGGTGTCTCTGGGCCTGAGCTCCGGGTCCGCGCGCTTCAGCTGCGACTGCACATGCTGCGAGAACATCCTGTAATCGATGGCCCTGAACTGGTGGCTTTCGTGCGCGTCGGTGCCCCGCATCAGCAGCAGCGCCGCTGCTGGAGCGGAGAAGGTCTGCTGGGCTGTTAACAGGTTGATGGCGTGCGCAAGGTTGAACATCCCCTCCCGTTGCACCGCAGCCGCGCCGACAGGCCGCGCAGTGCGCAGCGCGGCCACAGTCGCGGACTGCTGTGCGCGCCCGTCACCTCCGCCGTGAGCTGCGCCTGTGCCAGCGTGCTGCTCTCGCCTGCAGCTGACACACCTGCAGTAGGAGGCTGGGGCGCCCAGGCAGAGGCGCTGGCGTCCGCAAAGGCTGCGAAGGGATGCCGTAGCTGATCCAGCACGTCCTGGATCGGCAGGTGCTCGCTCTCAATCCCGGCCTGCTGCTCTGGCGTCATGAGGTGCATGCGCCGCCGCAGCATGGTGGCTGCGGCTATAAGGGCCCTGCTGCCCTGCACTGCTTCAGACTTGGTGGCATACTTCAGGGCATAGTCCGCTGCGTCCGCGGCAAGCTGCTCAAGGCTGGGCAGCTGCGGCCGCCGCTCCCACACAGGGTCCGTGCGCGGAATGCCCTCGTGCCGCTGATCCCATAGCTCGCGCGTGCGCAGCCAGCGCCCCACGTCACACGCAAACGTGACGGTGTGATTGCAAGGCACTGCCAGCAGCAGGGCCACCATATGCGAGACCATGTAGCGGCCATACCGCTTGAGGTGCACGCACACCGACTGCTCGTGCAGGTACGTGGTGAGCCAGTGCAGCATCCGAGGCAGCCGCATGCGGCAGTTGCTGTCCGTGGCATGCTTGCTGTGTGACGTGGTGCACGTGCCGTCGAAATAGAAATAGAAATAGATACACCCTGCCGTAGGCAAGTGGTGTGGATTAATGGAGTGGGGGGAGATGAGGAGGTGGGCCAGGCCCGCCTCCTGTACGCCCCCACTACCGAGCATTAGGCGGCGGGCATCGACCACGGCAGAGGTTGCTTAGCGATAAGTTGGTGCGTAACGTCGGTTCAGACCCGAGTTCGATCCTCCCCAAATTCGGTACAGGGGAAACCTCCGTGCGTATTCAAATCACGCACAGGCGCTCCGCAGGGACCGCACGGCTCTTCAGTCGTGTCCTTGTCATCCGTGGCTAACGTCAGATAAGAGAGCGGTCGTGAAGTGCCGGCAAAGGGGCCGGACTCTGGAGCGATCTAGAGTTTCAGTTGAGATGTTGCCCGACAGTCGGCATTACCTGATCCCCCGATCTCAGGTACCGAAAGCCGTGAGGGTAGATCATCCGAGCTGAACATGGATAAGACACCAGGGGCTTAATCCACCCCGCTCCCACCGGTGGGCAGGACCGGCAAATGATAAGGTGGTCGTGGTGACTTCCCGCCTTCTCTCGAACTGGGTTGAGAGATGATCAGCGAAGGCGTTGCCCCGTTAATACATGCTAGGCCCTATGGGCCAGCGTTGGGATTATTATTATTATTATTATTATTAGGCGGCGGGCGTGCAGGCTAGGCCTGCACCCTGCCGGGATGCTACGTCCCGCCGGGGTTGCCAGGTGGCAGTCCCCGTTCGAGGCGCCGTCTGGTCAGGACTATATGATTGAGGGTGGCGACTGCGTGGTCGTGTAGGGTGTCGCAGCACTGCCTGGCTTTGTGGGAGGTGACGCCCAGGGAGGTGAGGAGGGGTTGGAGGTCCTTGTGGATTGTTCCTGCAAACCCGAGGCTGATGGCGCTCTGCGGAGTGTATTGCACTTTCCATCCCGCTTCCCGCAGGTCGGCTGCGAGGGCTTGGTGCTGTTGTGCTTTTTCGTGTTGCTTGGCGGCGTGGTTCGTGTCGGCTGTGTATCCGGCTTCAATGATGTGGATGGTGTCATGTTCGCTGGGAAGCACGACAAAGTCTGGGTTTAGGGCTGCGGCGAGGGAGATTGAAGGAATTAGTAGTATGTCGGGGCGGTAGTGTAGGTGGCGTCCTGCTGGTTTGCCCTCCTGGTCGGGAAGCAGCCATGGCGGCAGACGGTTGTCAGCTGCGTAGTCTGGCAGATCGTCTTTAGACGTGGCGTCCATTACCATGTAGCAGCCGCCGCAGTCACCGCGGGAGATGGCTCGTGCGATGGTCTGGACTGCAATGTTGTGTCGTTTAATGTACATTGCACGGAGTTGGGGGTTGTGGCAGCCTCCCAGTATGTGGCCGCCGGAGTCGGGTCCGCGGCAGAGTGGGCATGGGGCGGGGTTATCAGGGCCAGCGCGGGGGGCTCGGCGGCCTGTAACTGTGCGGCCAAAGCGGGCTGCGAGTTTGTTGTTCCACAGTTGCCCGTAGAGGTAGTCCATGCAGCGTTTGGCTTTGCGGTGCCGGCCTGATTGCAGGTTCATGGTTCGGGTGCTGGATTTAATATCCAGGTCTGGGATGGCGTTGGCGACGAAGCCAGTGTAGAGAGTTTCGCGGGTGTGGCCTTGGGCGATGTGCGGGGCCGCGAGCGTGGCGATGCCGCGGTTGAGGTCGTGCGCGTAGTGTCCTTCGTTCTTGTCTCGTGGCGCCCCTTCCGCAGTCGGTTTTATAGTTTTACGTATCCAATAGTATTTACTACGCGGGTCGTTATCGGATTCCTCGACCAGCCACTCGGCCCCGGGCATCCGTTCTCCCTTGGCGGTTTTCACCGCCGCCTGATCTGCGAGTTCATTGTGCGTAATCCCTGAATGTGCTTTGACCTTAAGGAGGTTTGTCCGGCGGCCGGCGTGGGAGCGGCGTTTCAGGAGCGCGAGGATGTTATCCAGCAGCGCTTTGTGTTTGCTGAAGGTAAGGAGTTGGGGCTGGTTGATTGTTTTGCGGATGAGGAATAACGACGCAGCGGAGTCTGTGTAGACTGTGACTTCGGGGAGCGCTTGCACTTCGTCTAGCTTGCGCACTTGGTGTATTGCCGAGAGCTCGCATCGTGTTATGGTGTTGCAGCCGTGATGTCCAGGGTTGACGTCAATCTGATACGTTTGGGACGTGCGGGCATCGATCGCTGCGGCCCCCCACGCGCTGGGCTGGCCAAGGGCGTCTTTCTGCACTGAGCCATCGGTGTAGAAGCCTTCACAGGGGTTGAGGCGTAGGGGTTGGGTGGCCGCGAACGGGGCCAGGGTGGCTGGCGTGGCCGGTACGGGAGGGGGTGTTACCCGGGGGGCTGCCGGGCGGGTGCGGGTCATCCGGCGGACCTGTTTGGTCACCCACCGTGTGTGGGCCCAGGTGAGTTGGGGCTGCGGTTCGATGGGCATGCCTGAGAGGTATAGAGACGTGCCTAGGGCGTCGCGTATGGACTGGGCAAGTCGGGCTCCGGGTGTATTGCTGACCAGCACCAGGTCGTGTTTCAAGGTGAGGCCTGCGTCGTTGGGGTGTGGGCAGAGAAGGGCGTGCGTTGCTGTGGCGGAGATGCTGCCAAGGAGGGTGACTCTGGGGTGGGCGAGGTATCTTGTGTATGGCGCGTTGCGTTGCGTGGGGAGGAGGATCAGCGTGGCGTTGGTTGGCGGGTGGGGGGTGTTCGTAAGGGTTTCGGTGTATTCGGCCCATGCCAGTGCCCATCGTACCGCGTGAGCTCCGTCTTCGGTGTTGGGTTCGGGGTAGGCGACAGCAATTCCATCCCATGGCTGGGAGTACGCGTCATAGTTGGCCCCAAAGAGCATGTCTTCTTCATACAGTGTGTAGTAGGTGGTGGCGGCTTCCGAGACGTTTAGGGGGGATGCGAAGAGCTCTGTTGTGCTGCCTATTGCTGTGTGCAGGGTTTGTGTCAATCCGTCGCACAGAATGCGTTCCCCTTTTTCAGTGACAGGGTGGGATTTGGAGCCGCCCCCGGGTTTGTATCGGAGGAGCAGGCGGGCGATGGCCGCCGCAAAGCCTCTGCCCTGGTCGTATTTAGCGTGCGCTTCGGGCCAGGTTGTTTGTGCATGCTGGTAGCGTTGCCAGAGGAGGTTAAGCCGCTCTGCTCTGATGGTGCCTTTGCACCGTCCGCGGGGGTCGTATACATGCGCCATGTGAGTGCTGTGTGCCGTGGAGCCAGGGTCGGGAAGGATACCGAGCTGGATGGTGTAGGTTTGTGTGGGGCAGATGTCCCGGCGGGGGTTACATGGCTCGACGTTGATGTCTACGTAGTGGCGCAGAGTGCGTTGCCCTCGTGCGGTGTCGTTGCTGGCATCTGTCCAGCGGCCCTGTCGCTGGTCAGGGTTTAGGTGTGTGTCGCTAGCGGGGGCCTGGGGGCGGGGGGCCGGGGGGACAGCAAGGCGGGCGTGCAGGGCGTCCAGGAGGTCCTGTTTGTTGTCTTGTGCCTCCAGGGTAGCGGCGGGTTCTTCCAGGTCTTCCCATTCCACCAGGACGCGAGGTTCATTATCCGGGGTAAGGAGCCAGGTAAGGCCGCCGGGTTTGGGGCGGTAGCGGTTCCGGGCGTAGAGGGTGAGGGAGCCGGGGGTGATGACGGTGGGTTCCCACTGGACTCGGTAGTGAGGCGAACCTTTGCTGGTGGTGCGGGCTATTACGTGCTGCACCCGCTCCTGGTGTCCATACAGGGTGTTGGTGGTGGTGAGGGCTTTGGTGCGGTAGGTTTCGCTGAAGTGCTTCCAGGTGTCGGACGTGGCGGCCAGGTACGCGTCTTGTTCCTCCTGGTTGAGCTTGTGTCGGTGTGTGAAAGTGGTTGGGGGCGTGGGGCCCAGAAGTAGGCGTCTGAGGTGTGCTTCGGGGTTGGGGGGCTTGGATTGGCCGATGAGGCTGGGGGCGATGTCGAGCAGGTCTGCGCAGTGTGCGTCGGTAAGTGGGTCAAGCGCGGGGTCCCAGTCGAACGCTTTCGGTGCGTCCGCTGGCGGGGCTCCCCGTCCTTCGGGTTCTCTGACCATTTTAATGCAGGCCCGCTTACGTTGATGTGTGCCCGGCCGGCGTGTTTGTGCAGGTGTCTGGTTTTCGCCATCGCTGTGGGCGTCCTCATGTACTGTCGCCGTGGCGGCGGTGGCGGTGGTGACAGCGGTGGTGGCGGCCGCGGCAGTTCCTCCGGCATGGGCGGTCGGTTCGGCGGCAGGGGCGCGCTGGCGAAGGAAGCGGTTAAGTGTGCCCCAGTCAACGGCGGTAGGTGCGGTGTGGGTCGTGTGGAGGCCGGTAAAGGTGTGCCCGTCTGGGAGAGTGCGTTGGGCAGCGGTAAGGGGAGCGGTGCTGTTGTGGGTTTTGGCTCGGGCTCGGGTTTCAGCGTGGAGTGCGAGAGTGAGACGGTTGAGGGCTATCCTGTGCCGCCTTTGGGCCCTCGGCCATGTGTTCCTTAAAGTGTTGGCATCGATGACGCAGGTGCGGTCCGGAGTGAGGAGCTCGCGGAAGTCGCTGGTGAGTTCAAGGAGGGGTTGAATCAATCGGAAGGGTAGGGCCTGTTCCGCGTCGGCGCCTGGCGGCGCGGTGCGTGTAAGGAGGGCCGACAGACCGTGGAGCGTGGTGTGGTATGCGCTGCCCTTTTGGGTCAGCTCCAGCCCCGCGTCTTTGATCAGCGAGAGTTGTCGTAGGTTGGTGTAAAAGCGGCACTGCGTGTGGAGTTGATCTGCGGGCACTCTCTGTGCCACACTGTGTTGCAGGTGGAGCATGGCGCGGGTGACGGCACCCAGTCTGCCCCCATCGTTTAAGGCCTGGACGAGGGCCTTGCCTGCGCGGCGGACATATAGCTCGCGGATGCTACCCACCCCCAGGCCAAGGGTGTGAGTGGGCTGGAGGATAGCGCGGGTGGGGAAGCCGCGTTTCAGGCCGTAGCACATTTTTGCAGTGCTTGCGATGAGCGCGTCGAGGCTGGCCACGTCGTGTGTGCTGTACGGCATGAATGGTAGGCTGTAGGCCACTGCTGGGTGGATGGTGAATTGTATCATCCGGAGTTTCTGGTCCGGTGTGGCGAGTGATGTGGCGATGCGTTGCCCTCGCTTCTTAATTTGTTCCCGGATGTACTGCACTTGTGCACTCCAGTCTAGGGTAGGGGTGATGTGGATGCCAAGGTATTTGTAGGATTCATGGGGGGGCTTGTATGGGATAGCGGTGCCATCTATGCGGATTTGGCCTTCAAGCATTCTGGCGAGCGCTGCCTGGTGGGGCTTGCTGCGGGGGCCACCGAGGGTGGGATCGGCGCGGGCGCGGCCGTGGAGTATGCCTTGTAGTTGGCATTTGGAGACGTTGACTTTAAGGCCGCCCCATGCTGCATATTTCTCAATTTTTTCAACCTGGATTCGTAGATTTGAGATTTGGGTTGTGGCTGTGACCAGGTCATCAGCGAAGGCGCCGGAGCTGAGGTTATGTTTGTCGTTTTCGGCTTTGGTGAGGCATCCGTATTGGTACCCGCGCCCGCCAACGTGTAGCCACCGGAGCAGCGGTTCAATAAAGATGATGAACAGTAGGGGTGATAGGACGTCACCCTGCACTGTGCCTCGTTGGATGGGGATGGGGGGCGTGGTGCCGTGCTCAGTGCGAACGCTGGTGGCTGCCTTGCCGTAGAGGTCCCGTACCACCTCAATCAGGTCGGTGGGGTAGCCTAGGCCGTGCATGACAATGAGCAGTTTGTCGTGGTCTATCGTGTTGAATGCGGAGGTGAAATCAATGTACAGTAGGAAGAGGTCGCGTCCGGTGGTGGCGGCGTCTTCTATGGCGTGGAGCAGGTTTTGGACTTGCCGCTCGGTATTGCGGCCTCTGAGAAAGCCTTCTTGTGACTCCGTAAAGATGTGGGCTTGTTCGCTAAACAGGGCGGCATTCACAGTGATGAGGGAGGTATACAGCTTGTAGAGGGTGTTCGCCAGCGCGATGGGCCGCGTATTCTGTATCAGCAGGGGGTCTCCTTTTTTGGGTAAGAGGACGGTGTCGGACTGTGTCCAGTGTGTAGGGATGTGCGCTTTTACCCACATGAGAGTCATGAGTTGGTGTATGGCTGCTTGTAGGCTGGTGGGTATTGTCTGGAGTAGTTCGTTCGGTATTCCGTCGGGTCCCGGGGCCTTGCGGCGAGACAGGTGGTTGACGCAGCCAAAGAACGTGGTGCTGTCAGCAATACCTGGCAGTAAGGTGGCGGGCGCGTCGGTTGGCTTAGATAGGGCCGGCATTCGGTCGGGTGCGTCAGGCCGGCTCCAGGGGTACTGTTTCTCGCTGTCGGGTATGTTGTATTGTCCTGTGCGGGGGCCGTTGATGGGTAGGAGTTGGGCGGTGAAGTGCTGGTGGATGCTGTTTAGAATTTTTTCGGGCTTGGTGTGGACTTCTTTGGTGATGGGGTCAGTGAGGGCGGGCGTGCCACGTGGCTGGTCCGTCTCATCGAAGATCTTCTGGTGTGCGCGCCTTGG
>NW_025061551.1:0-20346 GCF_000002595.2 Chlamydomonas reinhardtii
TGCCTTGTACATACACATGAACGTGCCGTGCAGGCTGGTAGACATGCCCCCCTCCATCCCCCCTGCCCCCCTCACTGTTAATTCGCCTGCACAAGCCCCCGCAGGCTATCCATGCCTTGTACACACACACACACACACACACACACACACACACACACACACACACACAGACACGTGCCGTGCAGGCTGGTAGACATGCCCGCCTCCATCCCCCCTACCCCCCTCGCTGTCCGTTCGCCTGCACAAGCCCCCACAGGCTACCCATGCCTTGTACAGACACATGAACGTGCCGTGCAGGGTGGTAGACATGCCCCCCTCCATCCCCCCTCCCCCCCTCACTGTCAATTCGCCTGCACAAGCCCCCGCAGGCTATCCATGCCTTGTACACACACACACACACACACACACACACACACACACACACACACACACACACACACACACACACACACACACACACACACACACATACACACCCACACACCCACACACACACACACACACAGACACGTGCCGTGCAGGCTGGTAGACATGCCCGCCTCCATCCCCCCTACCCCCCTCGCTGTCAATTCGCCTGCACAAGCCTCCAAAGGCGGGCCGACCATACAGCCACCGTGCAAAAGCCCGTGCAAAGCAGCTAACTAGACCCCAAGCACCAGCAGCACGGGGCCTGGACACATGCCCTACGCCCATGCCCACGCTCTCTGCCCTCTACACCACACGAGCTGCCTTCCCCACTCGGAGCAGCTACCTGTACGATGCCGCCACCATTGTTTGGACCGACGGATCTTGCATCAAAGTTGCGGCCGGTGAAGATGGCAACGAAATGAACAAACTCGGTGCTTGCGCGTGGTCCCAACAGACCGAACACATCTACGTCGAACCAGGCGGCCTCAACAGCACCAACACAATACAGAGAGCCGAACTATCAGCCATTCTCGTTGCGTTAGAATACATCCGCCCCCGACTCTGTCTGCTGGGCATGACCCAAGTAACCATAGCCAGTGATTCCCTAGTGTCTCTCTACTTGATCCGCCGAGCCCTTACTGCACCACAACGACTCCTACTATCCAAGCATAAAAACCTGCTGGAAAACATTCTCCACGAGCTACAAATGTATGCCGACGCCGGGGTCCCAGTCCAGCTGCTGAAAGTCCGCTCTCACACAGGGCTCCACGGCAACGAGGAAGCTGACAAAGGTGCAGCCAAAGTCGCCGCCAACGACATGGAGGCCATGGGGCAGGCCATACGCTTAGCACCAGACGAACCGTGGTCCAACATCTGGTGGCCCAAACGCAACTCTGACAATTTCTACCTAAGTGACCTAAACCGTGGAGTCCTGAACTCATTGCCCCCCGAAGCACAACAAGGCTTTACCAATAATACACCAGTGCTGGAGCAATGGGCGGAAGCCCTGCCAACATGTGCCCCACCCTCAGCAACCGCACCCTCGCCAGCTCCACCAGGCACCCCTGGCTGGTCAAGCAAATACTCTACGCCCGCTACGGCTACCTCTTCAACGCACAGCTTAAACGGCGCTACCGCCTGGGAGGGAACGGCAACTGCCCCCTCTGCCACACCCCTGACTCCGGAGGGCACATCCTCGGAGGCTGCACACACCCTAAAATGAAAGGCGCGTACATCAATCGGCACAACTGGGCAGTCCAGCGTGTCGCCAAATGCATCTCCAAAGGGACCTACGGGAACGGGTTCATGGTCATGGACGCGGGCCCCCTAGCCGACCTGCCACACTATGCGTCCGCACAACGCCCCCCCGCCTGGCTGGCTGCGGAGAGGACATCATCACCCCTTATTACAAGGCTCAGACCTGACATTCTGTTCATCCCAAACCTGCCCGCCCATGAAACACATAGAGAAGGGTACCGCCCGCCCCTGAACAAAGCACGGCTGCCCATCTATAGAAATAGAAATAGAAATAGAGACACCCTGCCGTAGGCAAGTGGTGTGAATTAAGGGAGTGGGGGGAGATGAGGAGGTGGGCCAGGCCCGCCTCCTGTACGCCCCCACTACCGAGCATGTGAAGGCGGGCGTGCAGGCCAGGCCTGCACCCCGCCAGGATGTTACGTCCCGCCCGGGTCGCCAGGTGGCAGTCCCCGTTCGAGACGCCGTCTGGTCAAGACAACGTGGTTGAGGGTGGCGACTGCGTGGTCGTGTAGGGTGTCGCAGCACTGCCTGGCTTTGTGGGAAGTGAGGTGAGGAGGGGATGGAGGTCCTTGCGGATTGTGCCTGCAAATCCGAGGCTGATTGCGCTCTGCGGGGTGTATTGCACTTTCCATCCCGCTTCCCGCAGGTCGGCTGCAAGGGCCTGCTGCTGTTGTGCTTTTTCGTGTTGCTTGGCGGCGTGGTTCGTGTCGGCGGTGTATCCTGCTTCGATGATGTGGATGGTGTCGCGTTCGCTGGGAAGCACGACAAAGTCTGGGTTTAGGGCTGCGGCGAGGGAGATGGAAGGGATTAGTAGGATGTCGGGGCGGTAGTGTAGGTGGCGTCCTGCTGGTTTGCCCTCCTGGTCGGGGAGCAGCCACGGCGGCAGGCGGTTGTCAGCCGCGTAGTCTGGCAGATCGGCTTTAGACGTGGCGTCCATTACCATGTAGCAGCCACCGCAGTCACCACGGGAGATGGCTCGTGCGATGGTCTGGACTGCAATGTTGTGTCGTTTAATGTACATTGCACGGAGTTGGGGGTTGTGGCAGCCTCCCAGTATATGGCCACCGGAGTCGGGTCCGCGACAGAGTGGGCATGGGGCGGGAGTATCGGGGCCAGCGCGGGGGGCTCGGCGGCCTGTGACTGTGCGGCCGAAGCGGGCTGCGAGTTTATTGTTCCACAGCTGCCCGTACAGATAGTCCATGCAGCGTTTGGCCTTGCGGTGCCGGCCTGATTGCAGGTTCATGGTTCGGGTGCTGGATTTGATATCCAGGTCTGGGATGGCCTTGGCAACGAAACCAGTGTAGAGGGTTTCGCGGGTGTGGCCTTGGGCGATGTGCGGGGCCGCGAGCGTGGCGATGCCGCGGTTGAGGTCATGCGCGTAGTGTCCTTCGTTCTTCTCTTGTGGCACCCCTTCTACAGTCGGTTTCATAGTTTTACGTATCGGGACAGCCCATGTCGCCCGTGTCACCACGCAATATATAATGCTGCTATATCGTTTGCCTCACTATGCTGGCTAATTAGCCAGCACAACACTCACAAGACCTGGCACCGATAGGGCCAAGTCCGGCTGACAGCGTGGCAGAGCCATGCCCTAAGATCCCTAGCCATATTGAACAGCTTGGGAAAATAGGTGCAGGCTCAGAAGCGGCAGACTGCCCAAGGATTGCGGAGACACGACCGGTAGCGAGCGCCCCGCCTGCGGGGGCCTCACGCAACTACCAAAATGGTCAACAGTCGATGCTCCTTGGGATCACAGTTGTGCGACGCGCCCCCGAACCCACGTCCCCCCGATTTCACTGTCAACCGGGCTACCAGCCGCCCACGGCAAGCCCACAACTGAGTGGAGGCAAGGAAACCACTAAGCAGCACAAAGGAACACGTCCGAACACTAAGCAACCCGCACAACGGACACCTGAACCCAGAACCCCAAACGGCAGCGCTAGAACCGCGCTCAACTCCCGCCACACACAGCAAAATTCGTTCTGTTACATCGGTACACTGGCCCTGGCCGTGACACTACTTGCCCTACTGTGCGCACCCCCGCAATTGACCCATCTGCACAATCCGGGCCGGCCGCCACAAAAACGGACACCAGCGCCCAAGAATTACTCTAGCCTTAACACTCACACAATGATTACCTACTTATGGAATAAGTATAGCAATGAGCATTTCCCCCGCCCACACCTACACGAGCTGGGCGAATGGCAGGGCGTCGCGGCATTCTCTCTCCACTCTTGCGACAACCCCCAGAACCTATGCCTGAGCCACAAAATGGCCCCGCACACCGGACCTATGTCGGCAGAGGTGCTCGGCTTTGAGGATACATCCTCGCAACCGCTAGTGCTGATGGCCGCCTCGGCCGGCTGCCTCAACTACGCCATTAGCAACGTTAACCTCATCGAACCGGCAGCACTGTATAGCCGGGTGGTGGTACTGTCGCTGCTGCACGCAAACGTCGACCCGCGGCTGCTCGAGATGGCGGCGGAGCAAATGGCCAAGTGGAACGAGGTCCTCCCCAAGCGGCTGGAGTTGATCACCAGCATTGTGGACGCGGTTATCAGCGCGCTAGGCCTCCAGCCCTCGGCGGAGCTGTCTGCCTCCCTGCGGAAGTGCGTCTACGAGGCCAAGGCGGGCTCCAACAACTGGACTCTCACGGACGGCACCAAGGTGTCCGCCCTGGGAAGTAAGCGCACGCAGTATCGGGTTGTCTCCTGCGCCACCCAACCCATTAACAAAACGCTCCCCACACCATTGCAACAACCTACAGTGGCCATCACGCTGCCGTCGGAGCAGGCGGCCAGGGCCCTGGTGGCGCTCAGCAAGATCGAGCGCTTCATCATGACCTACAGCGACGGCGCCATTATCCCGATCAAGCGCGTGCCCACCATCACCCTGCAGGCCGGGCCCAGCAAGGCGGCGCCCAACGCCGAGGGCAAGATCCCGTTCCTCAGCTCCCTTCACCGCAAGGAAGACTACGAGCAGGTGCGCCGCGTGCCGTGGCTAGCGCGCCGCACTCACCTACCCACACACGTCCTCGCGCGCTCACTTATTCACTTCTCCCACACTAGACTTGGCCCCCGCAGCCAGACCTCGCACCCCAGCCTGCCTGACTCTGCCGACTTGCCCGCCCCCGGCCCGCACCCACAGATGTTCGACAACACGCTGCTCACGGTGGTGACATGGGCGACACGCGGACGCGACAGCGCGGGCGACCCCAACGCCGCCGTTCAGGCCCTCGCCTTCGAGCTGCTGCAGAGCATCCGCGACAGTGAGTCAAACACGATCACAAAGAAACCGGGCTTGACCATGCTTACCGTAGCTAACTTGCACCATTTTGACAGCGCCCAAGCACACCAACCAAACTCTCTCAGCCCCACACGCTGCTGCCCTACTCCACGCTTCACACTTCCCACACACACGCAACCTCACAACGCCGCTGCCACCCCCACCCCCCACTGTGCAGAGTCCAGCACCAAGGAAGACGCATGCGGCTGGGCCACCGACAAGTGCCGCGAGACCTTCGGCTCCGAGATTGGCGCCCTGCTCAACGTGCGGCTGATGCCCGTGTCCGCCACGCACCCGGCCATCGCCACCACGCTGGTGAACTACGGCATCGACCCCGACACGCTGCACGGCACGCTCTGCCTCGCACACCTCGCCTCCCCCGAGGTATGCGATGAGATCCAGCGCATGGGAGGCTACCAGCTCGAGAGCCCCAGCACCCGCCTACGCATCGTCAGCCTGCAGGCCCGCCCCGACGGCGCCATCTCCTTCCCGGCCATGGAGAGCCAGTGGGAGAAGACCGGCCTCGCTATTGAGATCACCGGCGACACCATCTCGCAGCAAGACGTCATGCTGTGGGGCCAGCGGCTCCTGGACAACATGAAGGCGGGCTTCGACAAGATCTTCCCCACGCTCTCCGACAAGCAGCGGCAGCGCGCGGGCCTGCACACCTGCGACGGCGACGTGGCCACTCTGTCCAAGCTGGACGCCAACCGGACCCTGGAGTTCCTGTTCGTCAAGCGCGGCCGCATCTACACGCCACTGGCGGACCTGCAGCCGTCGGAGTGGCGGGCGGACGGCCGCGTGATGTACCGGGTGCCTGACCGTAAAATTTACTTCCTCCCCTGCGACCCGGTCAGCGCTGCCGCCGCCCTGCTGTGCGCCAGCGGCGGCGCCAATCTCTACACCACCTACCTCCGGCCGGACGAGGGCCGCGGCCGCATCACCCTGGCACCGGCCACCTCGGACTACCAGTTCAACCAGGTGCCCGGAGAGTCAGAGGAGCTGTGGGACCAGTACGGTGCCCACCTCGGCCTCGCCATCGGGTACGCGCACGCGGGCCTCGCAGGCTGCGGCGTCACGGCCCAGCTCATCGGCACCACGGCGGCACACGCGAAGCGCGCGGTGAAGGTGGTTCTCAACCAGCTGACGGTCAACGACTCGCCCGCACCCCTGAAGCCGCCCGGCCTGCACGTGCGTCTGGGCTACGTGGGTCCCATCCTCACCGCGGCCGCGGCGGCCACCGCGGACGACGCCATGGAGGACGAGGAGGACCTGGACACGCTGATGGTAAGCTGGACAGATGCGCGGTCAAACTTTAATAGCCACACGTGGCGGCCGCTGCGCATAGGACCCGGCGACCCAACTCCACTGCTCTGCCCCTCTCGCCCGCCGAACCCCGCTAAGGTCCCTCACAATCTCACGAACGCTCCGCCTCTGTCACCCTGTCCCGCATGCAGTTCGCCCTGCCCAGCCCCAAGCGGGCCCGCGTGGACGACGACGCCTAAACCAGCAAACAAGACAACTCACGCGCATTCGGACCGATGGCTGCCTCACACTACTCAGCCAGCTCCCTGGCCGCCTCGACTGGGCTGGGCGATCGCGTGTTCCTTCTCCAGCTGCGTTTGCGGGATACTTGCAGCTGCCAGCTGCATTTGGCGGATTCGCACTGATGCTTGGAGGAGTAGGGAGGAGAGAGGCGTTTGGATAGATAGACGGGCGGCTGGGCAGAAGAGCCACGGAGACTCACAAAATAGGTTTAGCCAGCACGCAGATGGCCACTTCGAGCAAACAGAGGGCAACCACTTGACGGCACGGGCACTAGTACTGATTGCTTGGGGAATGAACTGCATCTGGAGCGCGGCAATACGACTCCCCGGTTTGAGACGAATGCGGGCTACGCCCAGCCATAATGAGTGGACGAGTTACAGGAACGCGTGGTCGAACTGGCAGTCGGATACTAGTGCTGTCGAGGGTAGCGTGAGGCATTCTGTGCAGCAGGAACACTACTGCTGCCGTGCATCAGCCCAGGTGAATTACTGGCCCACGGGGGCCCACCCTAGATGCAATTGCCTGGAGCACCATGCTGTAGCCCGCCAGGCTTGCTGGAATACAGGGGCCAAACCTTGGCGCCCGGACGCAGAGTGCGGTCAACTGCAGTCGGGGACACATAGCAAACGGACGAGGGCTACCGGTACCTCAGGCTGGACCAAGCAAATGTGGTGGCAAACGTACACCGTCGCCGATCAGAATTGTAAACAATCAGTGATGCCAAACCTGTGGCCCAACAATCCCATCGTGCCACCCCGCAGCACCCTTCAGCCGAAGCCGTCTGTACCCTCAGACGCGCGCATGGCTCCGACAAGGGTTGCGAAGGGGATGCCACATGCACACGATGAGCAGAAACTCTACAGCGCCGGAGCTGCAACACGCACCGCACCTACGCCCGCACCCACGCACCGCCATCCCCCTTCGCGCATATATTTTGAGCAGCAACAGCACTCCTTCTGCTGGATTCACGCCATTAACCACCTACTAGGATGCGCGGCCATCTCCCCATACCGTGTATTAACGTATGCCGAACAAATGCTGCACCAGGCGCAGGGGGAAAACCAACCGGCACACACGCACGCGTGGACGCAGGCTTTCACACCGGTCATTGGCCAATTTTCAGTCCATGCCATCAATCACTACCTCAAGTATAACTGCTACAGAGCTAACCAAGCCCTAGCCATCCACGCTCACGACAACATTCGCCCAGACGACTCCCCTGCCAGCATTGCCAGAAGACACAAACAGACCGAACACGGCTTCCTAATCTTCACACCAGGCTACTCCAGTGGCATCTACGGCCATGTGATAGCCATCAAAAGGCACGGCTCCAGTTGGCTTATCCTGGACTCTGCCGACACCCAACCGCGGGCCATACGCCGCACCACCGCACTAGACATCACGGGCAAGGTTTTTACGCTGTCGGCCCGCACACCCGACACCCCCCCCCCCTACATCCGCTGTGCCTGAACGCGACCGGCCCGCCCGCCAACTGGACGCCCGACCGCATGCGCTCAGCTGACAGAAACCCACCCCTCCCCGAACCCTCTGAATACCACTCCCTTACCCAACTAGCCCACCGCCTCACCTCTCAAGGACACCGCCTACTCGACACATGTGCATGGGGCAATAACTGCGCCCTCTTTGCGACCCTCGCGGCCCTACCCGGCAGCCAAGTCCCACTCATACCCACCGAACCCGCGAGATGGGCATCAATGACAGGAGCCATACGCACATGTATCGCATCCAAACTCAGACAACTAACCACACCAAGCAGCCCGGGCAGTGACGAGCTGCGACTGCACATCCTGGGTCTCTACGAGGAAACCGAAACCCCTGAACGCACTGTGCAGACGCACTGCCGCAATGTGGAAGACACAGCCATGCTCACCATTCCAGACCTCATCGCATTCCAAGCCCTCCTTCCCGGAGTACAAATCCACATTATCGGTCCAGGATACACAGACTGGCTCCCGCTCCCAAAACCCACGGCATATGACCGCCCGCAACACAACGTATACCTCGCACACGTACCCCACTCGTGGGCCCTTGCGGGCTTCCCCCCCACCTTCCCAATTGCCGAATGCAACCACTACATAGCGGTAACACACTCCACTTGGACACACGGCCCCCGCACCCAGGACCCCTCCCTCCTCCGCTGGGGCCCCATCTGGGATGGCGGCCCTTGCACGCAAGATATCATTGACAAGCACGCCAATACCCCCGTCCGCAGCCCACCACCCAAGAAGGCACGTACAAACACACTCACGCACGCTCTCCTGCGAGCCATGGGATCTCCCACCAACCGCCGTAAAGCAGCAAAACGCGCCCTTTCCCTGTCCCCACCTTCACCGCACAAACCGACACGGCCCACCACAAACCTCCCTGCACAACGGACCCCTACCAAGGCACCTCCCTCGCAACCCACCCCTGGCACACCACCGAACCCTGCCTCCACACCCGCACAACAACCACCACCAGTTATTCCCCACAACCCCCCACAGCACGCTCCTGGAAAGAAAAGACAAGCCACGCTCCAGGCATGTTTGGAAGCCGCGGCACTACCGCAGGCCCAGCGCCCGGCACCAGCTACACCCGCCCACACAAGCACATGCCATCTTGTCACGCTCAACGCCCGGGGGTTGCTATCCAACCTGGCCCCCATTAGGGAAGAATCAGAAACCTGGGACGCGGACATTCTCGTACTCACTGAAACTAAAACTCGAGCCCACAGGACCAGAACAGAACGCGACATCATCCAAAACAGCTTCAAATCGTACTCCACGTTTGTCCACAGCACACCCCGACCGACACCGACAAAGGGGCCAAAACAAGACCAACGGCGGCACCAACCCTCGGGCGGAGTCACGCTTGCGGTTCACACCAGATACGCCCGCAAAGAACATATCACCTGCCTCCCCACGCCGGCAACACTCCAGGGCTACATGGTCCACCTGCGCATGGCCCCTTCCTCTTCGACGCCTATCCACATCATCGGAGTCTACTGCCCACCCGATGACAAGCGCACCCGCGAAGCATTGTACACCTACATCACTCGAGCCTCCCGAAGTGCAGCCCGTCTGAAAGAACCCCTCCCAGCCGGCGGGGACTGGAACGCTGCTGCTTACGACACGGACAGAAGCACCAACACCAGTACTACCAACGACACAACACATCAAAACTTCCTGAAGCAGACGGGCTTATCACCCGCCGCGCGCACACGCCCTAGGCCACATACGTACACGCAGATACAACACGACACAATTACACATCAGAGCCGCATCGACGACTTCCTAGCAAACAACCACGCCCAGGGCTGCCCTGCGGCTACGGAATGGACCTCAGCATGCGGGGGCACCACCGATCACCTGGGCCTACACTTAAAGGCTAACCTCCCCTACAAACCCACGGGAACCACCACTGCACCCGCGGAACCAGATATCCCGAGCGCAGACACAAGCACCGGCCCCACACTAGCAAACATCGTCAAGCCTATCACTCAAACCCAGAGTCGCACCATCACACAGCGATGGGAAGCAGACGGAACCACTGCCCTTGAAACCCTGTATGCCGCGCTCACCATACCCGGTCGCAGCGCACGTCAAATCATCGACTCCACAGTAACCGCACTTTCATCCAACACACATCACGTAGCAAATACACGCACCGCCCACAACATTGTCACCGACGCACGCGCCCAACTTTCCACGCTTGACCTCAACGCCGCATCCACCGCCCTTTATGGAGCACTAGCCGTCGGAGCAAAAATCATGCTCGACACGTGTCCCCAAAAACCGCCCCGAACCTCCAGAGCAAAACCGTCCCGGGCGGAGGCCAGGAAGCTAAAGCGGCTGCTAGCCACCGAAAAACAGAAAAAGCAACTCTACCTAGCTCTCGTGCACGCCTCCCCAGCGCAACCTCAGGAGCCTCCCACTCCGCCCCCCACAGCGCCAGCACCCGTACCACCCGTGGCCCCTACGAACCCCACACCCGCGGCCACCGCCAAACTGGACTGGGAAACTGCCCTCAAGACACGCCGCACTACTCAGAAAGAAGCCAATGCCAAGGCCGCCAGCAAATGGTTAACACGGATTAGAAAGCTATTCGCAACCTCTCAAGGCAAAGCCTCCAAAATAATGCTCGGCAAATCAGGACCACGACAAAAACTGACAGCTGTACGCCACCCTACTACCCAACACATCGCCACCACCAGCACCGACATCAACGATGCGCTACACACTCATTTCCAAGCTGCCGCTGAACCCACTGGTGGCCCACGCACTGGACGCTACCGACCAGAAGACACCACCACCACCTTCCCCTGGAACGAACCAGGAGCACCCGACGGCGGCTTCATGCTGGCCCGCGCACAACACCCGGACAACCACTCCCTGCTGCCTAACGTCTCTGACGCGAGCAACTTCCAACGGTGCATGCAATCCCTCTCCCGCAACAAGAGCCCTGGCCCTGACGGCCTCCCAAACGAGCTACTCAAATGCATGCCAGATGCGTTACAAGTCGCTGTCCATACTCTCCTATGTGTCGCATGGATTAAAGCCGAACTACCAGACGGCTGGTCCACCAGCGACACCATTCTCTTGTACAAGAAGGCAGACCCGCTGTCCATCTCCAATTACAGACCCATTGCACTGTGCAACACGCTCTACAAGCTCTACACCAGTTTAGTCACTCGGGCAGCCACCGAAGCATGCACTGAGCTCCTCGTCCACAGCGAAGCCCAAGAAGGCTTTCAAAAGTACAAAGGAACGGAGCGCCAAATCATGAACCTACTGCACGTGATCGAGGACGCAGCCCTCACAAAGCGCGACCTATACGTCGCGTACATCGACTTCTCAAACGCCTTCGGCACCATAGACCACGACCGCCTGCTCACTGTAATGCACCACCTTGGCCTCCCAACTGACTTCATAGAAGTCGTGCGCAATCTGTACTCTACCGCAAACACCACCATCCGCACAGCCCACGGCCGCACATCCCCCGTTCAGATAAGGCGCGGCACCATGCAAGGAGATACCCTCTCACCACTGTTATTTATCATCTTTCTCGAGCCACTCCTGAGGTGGCTGCACTACGGCGGCCGCGGCTACCGATACGGCTGCCTCACAAACAGTGAGAATGACCAACACAACTGTTCATCACTAGGCTACGCGGATGACCTGGCGCTAGCAGCCAACTCCCGTGATAACCTTCGGTGCCAAACTGACAAGATTGCGCGATACGCAGCCTGGGGAGGTATGCGCATCAACCGCGACAAGAGCGCCTGCACAGGCATCCTCCACAGCTTCGCAAGTGCCAACAGTTCAGACAAAAGCATGAAAGGCCCCGCCTGCGAACGCACCCTCAAACGCTTTCTGGATGGCCAACGATGCCATAACCTGCCTTACATCCCCCCACACAAGCCCTACCGATACCTCGGCGCCCTGTGCTCCGGCGCTGTGACGTACCCCGGCCACCACAGCCCATCCATCCAAGCCTGTGCCTCCCCCCAGCCTCACCTTGTGTGACCGGTCTATAGTTCATCATGCTCTCTTTGCCTCAGGCATTTCAGCGGCGCACCGGCTTGCCTCACCGGCTTGCCTCACCGGCTTGCCTCACCCACGCCATTGTGGGCGGGGCACCTGCTAAAGAATCGGAATCTTGCTCTTAACACTTATCATTGCAATTTCACCCCTTTATTTGTCTCTTGTCTCGAGCCTTTACAACTCCAAGCAATCGTCGGTCTTTCCAAGAAACTCTAAACATTCCTTCTACGACCTGCACCTGAAGATGACAGAAATCAAACGTTTCAAGCTTTGGGGCCGCGGGACCATTACCTGAGCTTTTGAGAGAAGCCCTAGTCGAAACCTAACACTTTTAGCGAAATCGACCCTGGACCTGCTTGTTCTGGCGCTCTAGCTGCTTCAGAGGTGATAGCATAGCTCAGGTAAGTAGGAATTGTTGTTTTCAGGGCAGGAAGTGGGGCAACGAGCAGTTTCGGGGCAGAATCGTGGGCATCGTTGTCAGCTCCTAAGCATTTGCATTTGATGTATTGAACAATTGGAAGAGATAAACAATCACGTTTAGCTCGAGGAAGTTGAGGAAGTATGAGAATGTTGGCAATCATTGTCGCTGTTTTATATAAATCATACCGCTATCTCGGCGTGGAAATCACCATGACGATGGACTGGCGCCCTCAACTGAAGGCGGCTAAAACCGACCTAACTGACGCCGGCGAAGAGCTGAGCAAATACAAAAAACTCCCTCGCCAGTGCTACATGCTCATCAAACAATGCCTTAAAGCAAAAGTTGCTTACTCCCTCCCAGCCATGGCATACACGCAACACGATATCCGGGCACTGGACGCCCAAATCGCGGGTATCGTCCGTCGGTGCGTCGGCCTACCACGCGACTGCGCCACCCGCGCCATCCTTCTACCTGCCGAGATGGGGGGCCTAGGAATAGGCTCGCTCCGCGAAGAGTATGTGCAACGCGCCTCCAGACTGCTCATGATTTCGCTGAACGATAACGGCAGGCTAGGCGTTATTACGCGCCGCCTCCTCCACCTCCAAGCGGCGCAGGCGGGGAGCGACCTCCCGCTGCACGACATGCGAAGAGCGGGGAAATTTTTTGTTACCCTGAAACAACTCACCCTCCTTCAAGACCATGACCTGCTGGCCATGCTGCAAGGCAAGGAATTTGCAGCCGCCCTACCAACACTAGTGTCCAAACTCCGAGCCGCTGAGGCGAGCACGCCCGCTTACCTGCGAGCTGACTGGATCAGCCCCCTGACAATAGACCTTGGCTTGAACCTGGCCGACCTGGTGGACGCAAATACGGGACGGCACATCATTGACACTGTACAGCTGGATCGGCGATTTCCAAAAGGCCGGGTAAAAGACCGGCACAAGCGCGCCCTGAACCGCTTCACTCACGCCCTATGCAAACTTGCAGACACACAACCTAAGCCGACCGCCGGTACTAAACCCCTCCCCCTGCACAACCGAGCCCTACCCAATGGTGTCTCCAAGACAGACCTTCGGACAGCTGGCGACCTGCCTAAACCTATACCCCAACGCACTCTCACCTCTCTACTGGAACGCTGGCAGCAGTCGACACCTCCGAGGCCCTCCGGAGCCCCGGCGCGGCCGTCTTTGGAAGTCCTGCAGGCCAAACCAAAGCCAACGGCAAAGCAACGCCACAATCACTTCATCAAATACGACACACGGACACGCAATCCCGCAGTCGAGGCCAATGACGCTGCTCTGCCCGGATCCACCCTCCATTACCCTTCCGACCCCACGAGGGACCTAACTTTCTATATGCACGCAGCACGGGAGTTTACCCCGCTCATCAAACAATGCAAAACCCTCGGCACCACACGATGGACCGGCTCCTGGCGGATCCCGCCAAGGCGGGTCCCAGCCCATGCCGAGGCGGCGGGCCCCCACACCCACGCTACCCACGAACTACTTGCTTCCCGCCCCTACCAAGCAGTCGCTGCACCTGCTCACCAGCGGCTTGAGCTACCAGACGGGTGCCCCACCGCAGCCACACCACCCATGCACACGAAACCGCCCAACCGCCGCAAAAGCAGCGCTCGCCCCACCCGCTGCCCACACACGCACCACGCAGCGCCGGCGAGGGGCCTCCCACCGGCAGCCGCGCAGAGAGGGAACCGCGCGACCGCGCAGCCAAGCGCCAGACCTGCATGGCGCAAAGCCAGAGACACAGCATTAAATGGCGCACTGCCCCAGTCCGACGCTGGGAAGCTAGCGGCACAACACATCACAGCCCACCTGGCCAACCGCGATGACATCATTGCCGCAGTTGTCAGCGGGCCCATGACACATAAAACCAATGCCCCACCACCCAAGAGAAAACGGAAACTGGACCCGCCGCCAGAAGAACCCCCCTGGGCTGACCGCTGCCGCTACAAAGTTCGCTGGCAACAACCCTCACCACGAACGGTATACTCAGCGCCTATAAGATACAGAACTACGACGCCATCAACGCCACAAAACCCTCATGTATGCTATGGGGACAGGGCATCCGCCGGTTTATGGCCCAGGTGCACTGGGCCGACACGGAAGACCCGCTCTCCTCCCTCTCACAGAACCCCGGCTGGGCGGCCGCCCTGGCACGGTACACACTTGCCCAAGCTGAAGCACCCCCCGACCCCACCCCACCCCCTGCGCTTGATACCCACCTCACCAGCAAGCAGCGCCAGGGCCGGTGGCGGGACCCAGCACCCAGCATGGCCGCACGAAAACGTGCCACTCTCCGGTGCTGCACCATTGACACCAACTCCTGCAACCCAGACACAGACATTCATCCGACAGGCCAGTATTGTATCCAGTTGGGCACACGAACACCCGGTGTAGCCGCCGGCACGGCGACCGACCCTAACCCTACCGCCAGAGTATACGGACCTGACGGCCGATGCGTTGGATCCATCTCGGCTACTCGCCTCGCCCTCCTCCACGCCCGCTATAGGGCGCTCAACCCCACCCAACCCCCGAAAGCATTCGCCGCCGCCGTAGCCTCCCTGCTCACACGATATCGCCCCAGTAAATGCCACAAAGAGAACTCCACCAACCCAGCGCACGAGGTCACCCTCTGTCCAGACCTAATGTCCACCCTTACCTCCCATCTTAAGTTCACAACAGAAGCATTTGCCTCCCCCCTCAACGCTACCGGCAACATACCGGCCTACTACACGGCACACCCCGAGGACGCAGTGTTCGGGGCCGCCCTCGACTGCTACAGCCGACTCCTACACGATGTGTCATTCCTCCACCCACCACCACAGCCCGAACAAACCAACCTGGCAATGGCCTGGGCGGTCGCCAGCGCTGAGGCAGCGGCAGCGCAAGCGCCACATTTGTCAGTCGTGGTCGTGCCGTATGGCGAAACCAGTGGTTACACGGCCTGGCTCCAGCACCCACTGGTCCACGCCCTGGGACATATCCGACCGGCACACACGTGGGCCGCCTTGGCCTCCGGCCTAGGTCAGCCGCTGGAGCTCCCCGCCCACCGGCGCGGACTCCATCTCCTGTGTGTGGCAAACGAGCCCGGCAGGTTACTTCTCAACACGGCCCTAGGGAATGGACTAGCGGCGGCGCTGTCTGGCGCCCTTGGACACACTCCACAGCCTGCCGCCCGCAAGCCCTTGCCGAACCCAGACGCACCTAAACCATGGCCCAAAACCCCTCGGAAGCTGGAGCGTCGCCTCCGCACCCACACCACCCCGACACCCCTACCACAGCCCCCCCCCGGCCGCCCCCACACCCCCAACCCCCACGGAGCTCGCAGCCCTCTACCCCATAACCATCCCTCTCGCACACACGTGTGGCTCCGCCGTCTTCACCGACGGGAGCAAGGTCCCACACTCGAGCGACTACACAGGCCTGGGAGCAGCGATCTGGGACGAAACTGAAAACCGCACGACGCATATAGACGAAGATATCGCTTTTGACACTCCCCTTAGCACTATTCTCAGATGCGAGTCGTCGGCTATACGCATGGCACTTAGCCTCAACCTTGACTTGCCCCACCTGCGGATCTACACCGACAGCCTTGTCAGCCTGCTTATCCTTCGCCGTGCCATTCTGGAGCCCGAGTCGCTCCACGTAAGCAAACATCGCGAAATGTTCGGGGCCATCACTGACATACTGGCCCAACGTGGATTGGCAGGTCTGAAGACATACTTCTATCACGTCCGTTCACACCAAGCAGATACGTGCGTAGGAAATCAGAAAGCCGATGAGGCGGCACAGGCCGTGGCGACTAGAGAAACTCCGCCGGACGCGGTGGAGACCCTGTACTCGCACCCGCGCGCGGTCCCGCCGCCGGTCACCCCTCGGTGGATTGGATTGGCCAGAGTAGGATTGGACCCGGCACTTGAGGATTGGGTTTGACCGGCCAGGGATTGGAACATCACTTTTGGGGATTGGGTTTGGTCGGGTGGGGATTGGTGTCGGCACTTGAGGATTGGGATAGGGCAGGTGAGGATTGCTTTGCGCACTTTCGGATTCGGATAGGACAGGTGGGGATTGGTCCTTGCAGACTGCCCCGGGCTGTCCTGACCGCTGCAATTCTGATTCGGGTCGGTCCTTAGGGTTTTGGATAGGGGGACCTGGAGCACAGCGCACACTCGGCGCCCCTGGTACCCGCCCCTCAGCACCCATGCCGCCCCCGAACCCCACCGGGGCCCTTTCCGCGCCTTGCAAGTCACGGTTCGTGACGGGTTCATAATCGGCACCGGCTGAATGCACCACTCCCCACGACTATCCTGACTATCCACACGATATCCCAACGTAAGCAAACGAAGCCCCCGCATTTGCCGGGGCTCTCGCACAAACAATTTGGGCAAGTCCTTGGAAACGAGCCAAATTGAAGTGGTTCAAAGCGACATTAAGCTGCAGTGCACGCCCATGCTCGCTGGAGACCAAGGACAGGACTATTTGTGCTCGCCCCAGAAAGTGAACCATTGGCGCACTTCTCCATTTTGGCCGGGGGTGGGGGACGTGATGCCTTGAGGAACACAGCAGCTGCAATGCAGATCGCTGTATCCATATCAAGGTCTGGAAAGGGAGAACAGGCAGGGGACAAAACTGCTTAGCACACGCCGACACTGACGCAAACGCTGTAGACGCCGATAATAATGTCCAGATATTGTATGTATTGGTGTCGTTAGTATTAGTGACAATTGTCAGCTGTAGAGCGAAAGGAGCAGAAGACGTTCAGACCCGCTTCTGACCAGCTGACTCGAACGCCGGGAAGACCGCGTCCGTGCGACCAGGACCCGGGCCGCGGGGACTTTGCCGTGAGGGAGGGGGGGGATACTGGAGCGGAGCTGTCGCGGAGGTGGGTGCGGCGTGAAACCTATCGTGTCAGGTTGGGTATGCTGACTGGAGGTTTGACAACGAGGGAGAACGACTTGGCGCCGTGGAGGAAGGATTGGGTTTGGGACGGCAGGGATTGGAACCCGGCTTTCAGGGATTGGGTTTGGAACCGCAGGGATTGGAACCTGGCTTTCAGGGATTGGGTTCGGGACGGCAGGGATTGGAACCAGGCTTTCAGGGATTGGGATAGAGACGGCAAGGATTGGAACCCGGACCTCGGGGATTGGGATTGGAGGTCGCGGCGCAAAGGATAGCAAGTCGGTCTATCCTGGGGTGACCAGAGGATCGGTAGGATCGGTACCTCATGCCACCCCTCCGGTTCGAGACACTAGAGGGCTGGATTGCTAAGAGAGAAACTGTGGAGCACAATGGCAACGTAGAGGAACGGTTACGATACGCCAACGACCTCAATCGCGACCTGAAGAAAATGGCCCGGCCCTCCACGGTCTGCTTTCAGGCTTATACGCAGAACTGTGGGACGCTACCAGGCAGCACATTGACGCGAGATATGGACTAAACCTGTTCGATGGCTTCCCGTTCGAAGAAGCACGCTGTGCCTTCAAATACCGATGGGGGCTCTCCTGGAACGCCAAGCGCGCCGCCCGTGTAAAACACCCCATACCCGGCTGCGCGGGGGGCGAATGCCCGCTGTGCCGATGCGACGATGGTGGCACGCACACCCTGGGCGGCTGCACCCACCGGCGTATGAAAGCCGCGTACATCGCGAGGCACAACCGCGCCGTTCAACGGATCGCGAAGGCAGTAAGTCAAGGGCAGAACGGCGGATGCGTTATGTACATGGATGCAGGAAAGGACGCCCCCGCTTACAGTGGGGGAACACGCATACCCGCATGGGTGCTGCCAGGCACGCCAGAGAGCGTGCGACTACGATTTCGCCCGGACCTGCTGGTCGTCCCCTCCTTACGCATGACCCGATCTGGGCAGCCTACTAATATGCCTCGCACGCGACTCCAGAGAAGCGCGCATAAAGTCTACGTAATAGAAGTGGGCTACTGCTCTGACCTCAATCACCTGGACAAAAGGGCAGAAAAACTGCAACAACATGACGACCTTGCCACCGCACTCCGCACCGCCGGATGGGACGTGATACACAACCAGGACACAATCATCAGCCTCGGACATACCGGCACCGTTACCACCCACCTCCATGCCCTGCTTAAAACGCTCGGATGCTCAACACAATCTGCGCACCGCACCTGCCAAAAGCTTGTCCAGCACGCTGTTCACACGACTACCGCCATTACAGCTCTCCGCCGGGAACTCTGCAGTCACCCATGGCCAGGACGCCCACCTTAGCACAGTACGCCCGTTGTGAGAGCGGGACCAGGCTCAGCGCGCCTAGGCACGCTGCCAGCCTCCCCACTCTCCTTGGGGGACAGGGGCCCAGTGGCGGAGACCACTAATGTGGTGGTCTCTCAGGCCCTCACGCCTCTACCTCCTCAGAACACGCCCTGTCACGCAGGGAGTACCATTATTATTATTATTATTTTACGTATCCAGTAGTATTTGCTGCGCGGGTCGTTATCGGATTCCTCGACCAGCCACTCGGCCCCGGGTATCTGTTCCCCCTTGGCGGTTTTCACCGCCGCCTGATCTGCGAGTTCATTGTGCGCAATCCCTGAATGTGCTTTGACCTTGAGGAGATTAGTCCGGCGGCCGGCGTGGGAGCGGCGTTTCAATAGCGCGAGGATGTTATCCAGCAGCGCTTTGTGTTTGCTGAAGGTGAGGAGTTGGGGCTGGTTGATTGTTTTGCGGATGAGGAACAGTGACGCAGCGGAGTCAGTGTATACTGTGACTTCGGGGAGCGCTTGCACTTCGTCTAGCTTGAGCACTTGGTGTATGGCCGAGAGCTCGCATCGTGTGATGGTGTTACAGCCGTGTTGCCCAGGGTTGACGTCGATTTGATAGCAGCGCAGCGTGCGGGCATCAATCGCTGCGGCCCCCCACGCGCTGGGCTGACCGAGGGCGTCCTTCTGCACTGAGCCATCGGTGTAGAAGCCTTCATAGGGATTGAGGCGGAGGGGCTGGGTGGCTGCGAAGGGGGCCAGGATGTCTGGCGTGGCCGGTACGGGAGGGGGTGTTACCCGGGGTGCCGCCGGACGGGTGCGGTTCGTCCGGCGGACTTGCTTGGTTACCCATCGCGTGTGGGCCCACGTGAGTTGGGGCTGCGGGTCGACGGGCATGCCCGAGAGGTATAGGGATGTGCCTAGGGCGTCGCGTATGGGCTGGGCGAGTTGGGCTCCGGGTGTATTGCTGACCAGCACTAGGTCGTGTTTTAGGGTGATGCCTGCGTCGTTGTGGATCTGGCCGAGAAGGGCGTGTGTTGCTGTGGCGGAGATGCTGCCAAGGAGTGTGACTCTGGGGTGGGCGAGGTATCGTGTGTATGGCGCGTTGCGTTGGGTGGGGAGGATGAGCAGCGTGGCAGTGGCTGGCGGGTTGCGGGTGTTTGTAAGGGTTTCGGTGTGTTCGGCCCATGCTAGTGCCCAGCGGACTGCGTGAGCTCCGTCTTCGGTATTGGGTTCGGGGCAGGCGACAGCAACTCCATCCCATGGCTGTGAGTACGCATCATAGTTGGCCCCAAAGAGCATGTCTTCTTCGTACAGTGTGTAGTAGGTGGTGGCGGCGTCCGAGACGTTAAGGGGTGATGCGAAGAGCTCCGTTGTGCTGCCTATTGCTGTGTGCAGGGTTTGCGTCAGCCCTTCACACAGTATGCGTTCACCTTTTTCGGTAACAGGGTGGGATTTGGAGCCGCCCCCGGGTTTGTATCGGAGGAGCAGGCGGGCGATGGCGGCCGCAAAGCCTCTGCCCTGATCATGCTTGGCGTGCACTTCGGGCCAGGTTGTTTGTGCGTGCTGGTAGCGTTGCCACAGGAGGCTGAGCCGCTCTGCGCTGATGGTGCCTATGCACCGTCCGCGGGGGTCGT
>NW_025061551.1:20446-24437 GCF_000002595.2 Chlamydomonas reinhardtii
TCGTGCTGTGTCATTGCTGGCGTCTGCCCAGCGGCCCTGTCGCTGGTCGTGGTTGAGGTGGGTGTCCGTAGCGGGGGGTGGCGGGCGGGGCCCAGGGGGACGGCGAGGCGGGCGTTAAGGGCGTCCAGGAGTTCCTGCTTGTTGTCTTGAGCATCCAGGATAGCGGCGGGTTCTTCCAAGTCTTCCCATTCCACAAGGACGCGAGGTTCGTTACCTGGGGTGAGGAGCCAGGTAAGGCCGCCGGGTTTGGGGCGGTAGCGGTTGCGGGCGTAGAGGGTGAGGGAGCTGGGGGTGATGACGGTGGGTTCCCACTGGACTCGGTAAAAGGGCGCGCCTTTGCTGGTGGTGTGCGCTATCACTTGTTGTACTCGCTCCTGTTGCCCGTATAGGGTGTTGGTGGTGGTTAGGGCTTTGGTGCGGTAGGTTTCGCTGAAGTGCTTCCATGTGTCGGATGTGGCGGCTAGGTACGCGTCTTGCTCCTCCTGACTGAGCTTGTGTCGGTGTGTGAATGTGGCTAGGGGTGTGGGGCCGAGGAGCAGGCCTCTGAGGTGTGCCGCGGGGTTTTGGGGCTTGGATTTGCCGAGGAGGCTAGGGGCGGTATGGATCAGGTCTGCGCAGTGTGCTTCTGTAAGCGGATCGAGCGATGGATCCCAATCAAATGCTGCGGGCGCATCAGCAGGCGGTGATCCACGACCTTCAGGTTCCCTGACCATCTTAATGCAAGCCCGCTTACGTTGCTGTGTGCCTGGCCGGCGTGTTTGTGCAGGTGCATGGTTCTCGCCGGCGTGGTGGTCCTCCTCAGGCTCGGCCGCCGCGGTGGTGGCGGCGGCGGTGGTGGCCGCGGCGGTTTCGCCGGCGTTGGCAGTCTGTCCGGTGGCGGGGGCGCGCTGGCGGAGGAAGCGGTTAAGCGTGCCCCAGTCGCCCATCTACATCCTTGAAATCGGTTACAGCTCTGACGTCCGCCATTTGGACAAGCGGGAAGAAAAATCTCAACAACACCAAGAACTCAAGCGACTGCTGGAAGCGGCCGGATGGACGGTCCACTACTCCACCAATGAATACCTTGCGCTCGGAGTGACTGGGGCCATCCCTTGCAACCTCACTAAGCTGCTCACCTCTCAACTTGGGGTGACCCACACAGCCGCACGAGTATGCGGAGAGAGGCTCCACACACACGCTGTGAACAGTGCGGGCGGCATTATCAAAATGCGCCGAGTAACCGAGCAGGAACTCAAACCGAGAGGTGGGTGAGCCACGGCTCCCCCACACCTCCTCGGAGTGCGTGGTGAGGTGGCAGCGCGAGGGGGATGGGCCTCCTCGCCCTAGCCACCTTACCCCGATAATCCACGCCAGGCCCCATGGGCCGGCGTTTGAGTTATTATTATTATTCCCGCACAAGCCCCGTAGGCTACCCATGCCTTGCACAGACGCATACGAGTGCAGTGCAGGCTGGTAGACATGCCCGCCCCTTGCCTACCGCCCTTCCTGCCAAATCGCCCGAGCAAGCGCCGCAGGCTCCCAATGCCTTGCACAGACGCACACGAGTGCAGGGCAGGCTGGTAGACATGCCCACCCCTTGCCTTCCGCCCTTCCTGCCAACTTGCCCGCACAAGCCCCGCAGGCTCTCAATGCCTTGCACAGCCGCACACGAGTGCAGTGCAGGCTGGTAGACATGCCCGCCCCTTGCCTTCCGCCCTTCCTGCCAACTTAACCGCACAAGCCCCGCAGGCTCCCAATGCCTTGAACAGACGCATACGAGTGCAGTGCAGGCTGGTAGACATGCCCGCCCCTTGCCTACCGCCCTTCCTGCCAAATCGCCCGCACAAGCCCCGCAGGCTCCCAATGTCTTGAACAGACGCATACGAGTGCAGTGCAGGCTGGTAGACATGCCCGCCCCTTGCCTTCCGCCGTTCCTGCCTGCCAAATTGCCAGCACAAGCCCCGCAGGCTCCCAATGCCTTGAACAGACGCACACGAGTGCAGGGCAGGCTGGTAGACATGCCCACCCCTTGCCTTCCGCCCTTCCTGCCAACTTGCCCGCACAAGCCCCGCAGGCTCTCAATGCCTTGCACAGCCGCACACGAGTGCAGTGCAGGCTGGTAGACATGCCCGCCCCTTGCCTTCCGCCCTTCCTGCCATCTTAACCGCACAAGCCCCGCAGGCTCCCAATGCCTTGAACAGACGCAAACGAGTGCAGTGCAGGCTGGTAGACATGCCCGCCCCTTGCCTACCGCCCTTCCTGCCAACTTGCCCGCACAAGCCCCGCAGGCTCCCAATGCCTTGCACAGACGCACACGAGTGCAGTGCAGGCTGGTAGACATGCCCGCCCCTTGCCTTCCGCCGTTCCTGCCAAATTGCCCGCACAAGCCCCGCAGGCTCTCAATGCCTTGCACAGACGCACACGAGTGCAGGGCAGGCTGGTAGACATGCCCACCCCTTGCCTTCCGCCCTTCCTGCCAACTTGCCCGCACAAGCCCCGCAACCTCTCAATGCCTTGCACAGACGCACACGAGTGCAGTGCAGGCTGGTAGACATGCCCGCCCCTTGCCTTCCGCCCTTCCTGCCAAATCGCCCGCACAAGCCCCGTAGGCTACCCATGCCTTGCACAGACGCATACGAGTGCAGTGCAGGCTGGTAGACATGCCCGCCCCTTGCCTACCGCCCTTCCTGCCAACTTGCCCGCACAAGCCCCGCAGGCTCCCAATGCCTTGCACAGACGCATACGAGTGCAGTGCAGGCTGGTAGACATGCCCGCCCCTTGCCTTCCGCCGTTCCTGCCTGCCAAATTGCCCGCACAAGCCCCGTAGGCTACCCATGCCTTGCACAGACGCATACGAGTGCAGTGCAGGCTGGTAGACATGCCCGCCCCTTGCCTTCCGCCGGTCCTGCCTGCCAACTTGCCCGCACAAGCCCCGCAGGCTACCCATGCCTTGCACAGACGCATACGAGTGCAGTGCAGGCTGGTAGACATGCCCGCCCCTTGCCTACCGCCCTTCCTGCCAAATCGCCCGCACAAGCCCCGCAGGCTCCCAATGCCATGCACAGACGCATACGAGTGCAGTGCAGGCTGGTAGACATGCCCGCCCCTTGCCTTCCGCCCTTCCTGCCTGCCAGCTTGCCCGCACAAGCCCCGCAGGCTCTCAATGCCTTGCACAGACGCATACGAGTGCAGTGCAGGCTGGTAGACATGCCCGCCCCTTGCCTACCGCCCTTCCTGCCAAATCGCCCGCACAAGCCCCGTAGGCTACCCATGCCTTGCACAGACGCATACGAGTGCAGTGCAGGCTGGTAGACATGCCCGCCCCTTGCCTTCCGCCGTTCCTGCCTGCCAACTTGCCCGCACAAGCCCCGCAGGCTACCCATGCCTTGCACAGACGCATACGAGTGCAGTGCAGGCTGGTAGACATGCCCGCCCCTTGCCTACCGCCCTTCCTGCCAAATCGCCCGCACAAGCCCCGCAGGCTCCCAATGCCTTGCACAGACGCACACAAGTGCAGTGCAGGCTGGTAGACATGCCCGCCCCTTGCCTTCCGCCCTTCCTGCCAACTTGCCCGCACAAGCCCCGCAGGCTCCCAATGCCTTGAACAGACGCACACGAGTGCAGTGCAGGCTGGTAGACATGCCCGCCCCTTGCCTTCCGCCGTTCCTGCCAACTTAACCGCACAAGCCCCGCAGGCTCCCAATGCCTTGCACAGACGCACACGAGTGCAGTGCAGGCTGGTAGACATGCCCGCCCCTTGCCTTCCGCCCTTCCTGCCAACTTGCCCGCACAAGCCCCGCAGGCTCTCAATGCCTTGAACAGACGCACACGAGTGCAGGGCAGGCTGGTAGACATGCCCGCCCCTTGCCTACCGCCCTTCCTGCCAAATCGCCCGCACAAGCCCCGCAGGCTCCCAATGCCTTGAACAGACGCACACGAGTGCAGTGCAGGCTGGTAGACATGCCCGCCCCTTGCCTTCCGCCCTTCCTGCCAACTTGCCCGCACAAGCCCC
>NW_025061552.1:0-8284 GCF_000002595.2 Chlamydomonas reinhardtii
CACAACTCAGTTGGCGCGCGCTCATATCTGGTTTTGAGAGCCAAGCATTGTGCTGTAGTTTTGTGCACGGTATTAGGTGCACGGCTGCATGGCGGCACGCACAGCGGAAGCCGGGTACCCCAAAAACGGGCAGCCCGCTTCCATCCCCGTCGACACACAATTCGCCTGTACCGGGAAACCCTCTGGGCCTCTGGTCTGGCGTGTCCGCGTGTGGCACGCCACCCAAACCCAACTTCCGCTTAATATTTGTGAGCATACTATCAAGTGGACTATCAAGTGTTGCTGCAGCCGTCGTCACAGCCTCGCTGACTACTCTGAACTTGCTGCCTACTGACCTACAACCATACCGTCCATACACTTTATAAATCAGACAATTACCCCCTACTGCAACAAACGTATCAGCCCGCTCTCATCCTTGCGCCGCCTGCAGCGCCACCTCACACTCATTAGGTCATTGTGGCAGTGCGTGGCCTCCAGGGTACCACCTAGCAGGCTTTACACCGATGCCTCCACCGCCTCCTCCTCCTCCTCCTCACCCGAGCCCAGCAACGACATCATCACCTCCTCATCAAACAGCACACCACGACCGCGCGACTCTAGGACCACGCTGTTCTGCCGGATGAAGATCAGCTTCTCTGCGCGCTCCTGGCCCAGGCGGTTGCGTGCCTTGGTGAAGATGTTGCCCCACAGCGACCAGTTGCGCTCGGCGGCACAGGTGGTGGCGTGCATGCACAGCAGCCGCTCAGCCGCGAACGCCAAGGCCTGAAAGGTGGCCTTGAGCTTCTTGCGCCAGAAGCGCAGGCGCAGCGACAGAGCAGCCACCTCGATGCCCACCTTCTTGCCCTTGGCGTCGGTGATGTCCTTGCGCTCAACCAGGGAGGGCACGGGGCCGCCACAGTCGGTGGGCACACCGCTCAGCTCGAGCAGGTCCCACTCCTTGGCTGCCACCGCCTGCTTCTCCTTGTCAGCGCCGCCATACAGCTCACACACAAACTGCTTGGCGTCCTTCTGGTCGGGCACTGAGAGCTTGCTGAATGGTGGGGTCCAGTCGCCCTCCTCCTGGAGGAAGTAGATGGGGTCGAGCAGGTAGGCGGCCAGCATGGCGGGGCTGCGGATGGTGCTTTCATACCGCTTGTCGAACAGGGACAGCACGCCCTTGAGGGTGGGGTGCTTCTCCTCGAAGGCTTTGACGTGGGCACGCAGCTGTGTGGCAACGGGGTACACCTGAGAAAGGAGAGGGGGAGAGAGAGGGGTGGATACAGTCAGTACCGAGGCTGAAGTATCTAAAGCAACACGTGTGTGACGCTTTACCCCTCCCCCGGCACACCCCTCCCCCGCACACCCCTCCCCCGGCACAATCATGCTTAGGGACACCCCTCCCCCGGCACACCCCTCCCCCGGCACAGCCCTCCCCCGCACATCCCTCCCCCGTCACATCCCTCCCCCGGCACACCCCTCTCCCGGCACATGCCTCCCCCGGCACAGCCCTGCCCCGGCACACCCCTCCCCGGGCACACCCCTCCCCCGCACATCCCTCCCCCGGCACACCCCGCACATCCCTGTCCCCCGCACCTGGCTCAGCATTGACGCGTCCGCCTCCAGCTGGCGAATGGTGTCACTGACGGGCTGTGCGAGCTCCACGTAGGCCTCCATCTTGTACCACAGGTTGGAGTAGGGGCGGTTGGCAAGCACGGCGTTGCGGAACTGATCAGCGTTGGTTGAGCTGGCACTGGCGTCCTCCCAACTAGTGTGCAAGCAAAGCTCGCGCAGAGAGGCCTTGGCATCCAGTAGGTCGCGGGCGATGAACAGCTGGCAGGCAAAGCGAGTTGGGGCATGGACGGTAATGCCCTTCACCCTGCCGTACACCGTCGCCATAACGGTGTGCAGCAGGGCACGAATGCGCTCGGCGCTGTTGATGAGCAGGGACATCATGAGCATGGCGGAGACAACTCCCGCGGTCCAGCTGCACTTGCGCTCGTCGGACAGGTCCTTGAAGAACAGGGAGAAGCCATGTGCGACGCAGCCCACGCAAATCCACTGCAAGGGAAGAGGGAGGCGGGTGTGAGTGTGGGGCTGGGTGCGGAGACTGGGCTGAGGCGAGACAGGGGTTTGGTACGCGCGCACCCGCACCTTGCCCCCCCCCCCCCCCACACACGCACACACACACACACGCACACACGCGCGCGCACACACCTGCGGGTTGTGCTTGCGCAACAGCACCATAGCCTTGCGGTTGGCCTTGGTGTTGTCCATAATGAAGCCGAGGCACTTGTCCGCGCAGCCCTTGAACACGCCAAACTGAGCGTCTGCAGCCAGCTTGATGTGCTGCTGCGCAATCCACGGGGCGTCCTTCACAACACCAGCTGCGGCGATGACCTTGCAGAAGATGGCGCGGTTGAACAGCAGCTTCATAACGTTGATGAGGGGAGTGCCAGTCAGCGCAACACGGCTCCGCCAGCCGTCGGTAGCAATTGCAGCCAGCCCGCCGTCAGCCTCCTCCACCTTCTCTAGCTCGCTTTTCAGGTCAGTGTAGGCCTCGTCCAGCATGGTGGTGGCGAGCTTCTTGCGGCCAGGCAGGATGATGCCCACAGCGGCGCACGCGGCTACCAGGTTGGGGTGCTCAATCAGGTGCAGAGCAATGTTGCACTTGAAGAAGAAGAGGGCCAGGTTGCACAGGAAGATGGCGATTTGCGGGGCGGGGAACAAAAAGCTGCGGAGACCAGAGTCAGTGCGCTGCCGCTTGAGCTCGCCAGTGGCAGAGTTGGAGGCGCCCGGGGTCGGGGTCGGGTCAGGGGTGGGGCCGGGGGTGGGGGCGGACGTACGGTCGGTGCCGCTCGCTGCTCCAGCCTCCAGCGCCTTCTTCACGCGCTTGTCGCATGCCTTTACGTGCTGCGGCGCCGCTACTGACGGGTTCACGGCGCTGACTTGTTGAAGGCAGCGAGTGCACTCGAGCATCACCGAACCCGCCGCGAGCAGGACGTTGAAACGAGACCACCACCAGGCGCGATTTTTGGTCTTCGCACCCTTTAGGGTGGCAGCGTAGGTAGCGGGGTCCAGCTGCTTGTCGCCATACTTGTAAGTTTTAGACTCGTCGGCAGGGGAGGGGGGTGTGCAACTCGGCCTGGATCCAGGTTCGCGCTGCATGGGACCCGGCCAAAAGGTGTTCGGACCCCTCCCAAGGAGCTCCCGGCCATTCATTCGTGTATGTAAGACAACTGTATAGTCATTAGAACTGATAGCGAAGGGCCGCAGGTCCCCCTCCAACATTTCGAGGGTTTAGAGCCATTCCTGAGCGATTTCATGACTTGACGTGTCCTATGGCGTGAAATACTGAAATGAACTGGAACGCTCGTTTCGCGGGGATCTGGCGTGTCCTGGAGGCCCTGGGCGCCCTGCGAGCGACGGTGAGACCAGGGGAGAACGGGGAAATGGACCCTTTGCGGGCTCGCTGAGCCTCCTAAGGAGCTGCCAGCGCCGACCTAGGCATTTGCATCCCAATACCATGTCCCAGCGGGGGTGGGTGCGGCCTTAGGAGGCCAGGAGGGTGCTGGTTGGGCCGTTTCCAGGACCGCATGGAAAGGCCCCCAGCGCGGCACAAGCTCGGGTGGCGTCGGCTATCGCTCCTTCCCCTAGGTTAGGTGTCAGAATGGAGCCAACTGTATGAGGAACCAGAAGCGCGAATCCCGACCATGTTTACAAGGAGTATCAGGCCACACGCGATGTCCGGCGAAATGTGATGGTTCAGTTCACAGGGGGCCAAATCGTCGCAGCCATATCACCGCGCCTGCACGATTTCGATATGTGTTGGCGGTACTTTGGCCATAGCGCGCATGCCGGGGTCCTTAGAGGGAGGCATTCTTCCCCACCAGAATGCAGGCGCAATTTTGCATGGCGGGCATCGCGCGTTCCTAGATATCATGTGCTTAGGTGTCAGAATGGAGAACATGTATATGGGAGCCCATAGCGCTTTCCAGACTGCAAAAAGGTTCGGCGTAGTGTTCACACCAGATGTCCGGGGACTTTGGGTGCACGATGGGACCGGTACTCGTCACCTCAAAGTGCTGGTACAGGCCGATAAGGCTAGTGACCGGGCGCTGCGGGACGAGAGGCGGGCAGATGCAGCTACATCGGCAAAGAAGGGCAAGGCGACCACAGCGGCTGGCGGCGCAGACGGCCAGCGTCGTGGCCGCAAGAAGGCAGCGCCAGCAGCAGAGGCGCCGGAGGAGGAGTCTGCGGACGAGCCCGACAGCGCAGACAGCAGCAGCGACTGTGACTCCACCTACGGTGACGACTTTGTCTGTCAGCTGTGCAACGAGCCGGAGCCCGCAGACGCAATGCTCTTGTGCGACAGCTGTGACAAGGGCTACCACAACTTCTGCCTGACACCCAGGGTGGACGGCATCCCGGAAGGGCAGTGGTTCTGCCCCCACTGCGCTCAGGTTGCGGCGCCCGCAGCTGCGATCGCCCGCAAACGGGCTGTGGACGCTGTTCCAGCGGAGGCAAAGCGGACGCGGCCGGCGGCAGCAGCAGGCGCGGAGCGGAACATGGCGGCGACTGGCAAGGATGCAGCGGCTGCTAGCGGAGCTGTGGTGGCAGTCGGCGTCAATGCGGGGGCAGCCGGCTTGGCCGCGGCGGCAGGCATGGAGCCTGTGGCTCCCAAGCGCGGGCGCGCCAAGCGCGGGCTTCCCGCAGAGGCACCGCCCGCCCAGCGCGAGGGAGCGCGCAAACGGCTGCCATCTGTGCGCCTGAACGACTGAGTACGTATGCATGGGGATTGGTTACTGATGTCGTAACCACCGTAGGGACTAGCAAGATAGAGCTGTGATGGGCATAACCAATTCTTTGCAGGCTTTTCGCATGTACTATAAAAATAAACACAGCAGCTGCCGGCGTGTCGCGCACGTACGGCACGTGAACGGCATGTGCGCGGGACTTTGTAGTGAGGACTGATCCGATGTGTACTCGGTTTTGTATGTTCATTAGTGTAGCACATCACTTACGGTATGTGCACACGACACTGCGAACGGGAACGGGTGCGTATGCAACCTTGAGATTCAATGCAAACTTACGGTATGTTATGCATTCATGGCAAGCATTCTCATATATCTTGCAACCAGGGGAGCCTCCCATGCCTAGTACTGCACAGTGCAGTATGGAGTCAGATGGTAGTGAGCAAGGAAGAGAGTAAGGCCGTGAAGAACGCCGTGCAGTATGGAGTCGGAGATGGGAAAGGAGTGAAGGATAGCGTGGCTGAGAGTGGAGCGTCAGCACAGCATGGTAGTGATGACAAGGTTATGATTTGTACATGTACACAGAGGCTTACAGTGACTGGAGTTTAAGTGGCTAAAGTTATCAAGGTGCGAGCAGAAGGGGTATTGAAGGTGCAAGTGAAGGTGGAAGTGAAGGTGAACAGGTCATAGGAGACAGTCAGAGGCAGCACGCCCCTGGCCAGCCAAGGGACGCACGCAATGGGCATCATACGACCTGTCAGTATAGACGGCCATATGTGTTACCGTACATGCACGAGGGGGTAGGCATTACATGCATAGGAGGTGTCACAGTTATCAGCGTAGGTACTCAGGGAGTCCGGAGCAGGACCTCAAGAGTCCAGAGTCCCCTGGCCAGGAGTTGCATACCTGCGCAGCTCTGCTGGCGCGCACAAGCATAGTGGAGGCATGTAACGAACTTTCAGAAGCATAATGTGTTTCACGGTTGCGGGCTTCACGGTTTGCGTCCAGGGGTAAAATGCCAGGTCAGGGGGCCCTCTCCTGGAAGCGCAGGACGCGCACCCCTGTTAACACCAATAGACACGGACCAAACCCCTGAATATGGCATCTGTACATATGTCTAGAGCGGACGGCAGGGGCCGCTCGCTTCGGCGGGCCTCGGAAAGGGCTCCAAAACGGCCATTCCCGCGAAGGGTCTGCAGGGCATCGGGCATCGCCCCTAAGGGGCCGCGCCCGTCGCTTTCTGGAGGTCTCATCAGTTTCATAGTTAGCAGAAGAGCTTTTGGGGTGATTGCAAGCAGCCGGAATTTCGCTCGTGGTGTTTCCAGTGCGCGCAATTTGTCAATGGCCGGCCCGCTCTATGGGCTGGTTTCTGGCCCGCTATCAGTTCTAATGACTATACAGTTGTCTTACATACACGAATGAATGGCCGGGAGCTCCTTGGGAGGGGTCCGAACACCTTTTGGCCGGGTCCCATGCAGCGCGAACCTGGATCCAGGCCGAGTTGCACACCCCCCTCCCCTGCTCGTCGGGCTTTCCTGGCGGGTCCGGCTTGTCAGCATGCTGTGCCATCGTTATATATAAATAATATAACTAAATATTTTGTAGGTACGAGTGTTTGCCACAGAAAGGAGGGGAAATCCCTGCTTTAACGCCAATTTTGAAATGTTTGGATATTGGCACGTTCTACTGCGGAAACGCTCTACCCCTCCTCTGCAGAATTTCTCAAAACTACATTATGTTGATGTAGAATTGTTCTAGGCTATATTTCTATTTCTCAGGGGCGGCACAACCCTAGCCATCACTCATACCTGCTTATAACCACATCTTAGTATGCTCGCCCTCTGCGCTCATAAGCATAAAGGAAGCAGCAGCTCATGCGCACACCAGCACCCAAGTTCTCCGACCCTCCTCATCCTTCCTGGTTTGCCCTTTTTCGCCTATCCCTCCCTCTTCAATCCCACGAACAGCAGGTCCAATCTCTCCCTCCTCCGGGCCGCTCATCTGTCTGTTTAGGCGCCCCCATCAATTTCGGAGCCTTCCCCACATACCGTATCTGGCACGAACTGTCCCGTCCCACCCATCTGCGACAACTGTCCTACATATCCACCGTGTACCCCTGAACGCGCACAGCCCCGCCCCCATTCACGTTCTTTTCTGTGGCCCACGCAAGTTTAAAATCATGTAATGCTTGAACATTTAACGCTGTGTCTCTGGCTTTGCGCCATGCAGGTCTGGCGCTGGGCTGCGCAGTCGCGCGGTTCCCTCTCTGCGCGGCTGCCGGTGGGAGGCCCCTTGCCGGCGCTGCGTGGTGCGTGTGTGGACAGCGGGTGGGGCAAGCACTGCTTTTGCGGCGGTTGGGCGATTGCGTGTGCGGGGGTGATGTGGCTGCGGTGGGGCACCCTTCTATTAGCTCAAGCCGCTGGTGGGCAGGTGCAGCGACTGCTTGGTAGGGGCGGGAAGCAAGTAGTTTGTGGGTAGCGTGGGTGTGGGGGCCCGCCGCCGCGGCATGGGCTGGGACCCGCCTTGGCGGGATCCGCCGGGAACCGGTCCATCGTGTGGTGCCGAGGGTTTTGCCTTGTCTGACGAGTGGGGTAAACTCCCGTGCTGCGTGCATGTAGAAAATGAGGTCCCTCGTGGGGTCGGAAGGGTAATGGAGTGTGGATCCGGGCAGGGCAGCGTCATTGGCCTCGACTGCGGGATTGCGTGTACGTGTGTCGTACTTGATGATTGTGGCGTTGCTTTGCCGTTTGCTTTGGTTTGGCCTGCAGGACTTCCAGGGACGGCCGCGCCGGGGCCTCAGAGGGCCTCGGAGGTGTCGACTGCTGCCAGCGTTCCAGTATGGAGGTGAGAGTGCGTTGGGGTATACCGTACCGCCAGGAATTTGTTTGGGCTGAGCCCCCCCAGCGCAGCGTTCCAGGGGGGGGGGCGAAGCCCCCCAGGAACACCCCTGTCCGTGGCTGCGCCGGCAAAACATAGCATACTGGCGCGAACCGCGGCTGCTACGTATTAGTATTTGTTAACGCCTATTGCATGTAAATAGGTGGCAGGAAAAATTCGGGCGGAACGAGAAGTGCCTTGGCGCGTCCAGGGACAATTGACTTTCGCGAGGTCGCGAGGAAAGCATCCGGTGCCCGCTGATATGCAGTCTTTAGGGCAAACTATGTTGGCGGCAAGCAAAGCGGGGAAGTATATCGGAAGTTTTGAGCGACTTGCTGAGCCATGCCTGCCGACGCGCCAGAATGCCGAGAAGCCCCGAGGTCGCCCCCGCCCCGCGCCTAGCCCTTTGAGCGTGGGGCGCGTGCAAGGTGGTAAGCCCAATGCTGGACCTAGACGACTGAAAACCCGGTGCAGGCGAACTGACAGCGAGGGGGGGGAGGGGGGATAGAGGGGGACATGTCTACCAGCCTGCACGGCACGTGTCTGTGTGTGTGTGTGTGTGTGTGTGTGTGTGTGTGTGTGTGTGTGTGTGTGTGTGTGTGTGTGTGTGTGTGTGTGTGTGTGTGTGTGTGTGTGTGTGTGTGTGTGTGTGTGTGTGTGTGTGTGTGTGTGTGTGT
>NW_025061552.1:10366-22408 GCF_000002595.2 Chlamydomonas reinhardtii
AACAGCAAACATATCAAAACACGCAGCACGCGACAGCACGCGAAAGCACGACCACAGTGGCTGCGGGGCTGAGTCCTACGACCCGGCAGCCTGCACGACCTCAACCGCAACCTAACCAGCTCTCGACGCAAGGGCAGACAATGCCTAAGGGCAGCCACAAACGCGTCTGGCCACTAGGCCGGTCCAGGCCGTAAGACCCGGGGTGTTGCAGCACCCAATACACCCTCTCAGGCATTAAAACCCCGCAAACCTGGCCCTGCTCCCACGGGCGTAAAACAAAAACCCTTCGCCTGCCCACTAAGCTCCCCCGCTGACCCTCTCGTATGCCACTGCTTCAGTGGCTCATGTTAGTGCTCACGCGCTTCTCCTAAGGGCTGATCCCTTTCAAGCCTCCAGCTCCATAGCTTGCGGCATCGCGCACAGCATTTCACCGTTCACCACCGCCAGGATGGGGTGAGTGGCGTCAACACCATCCCAGCCCTTTTGGGGCACGCCGAGCTGCGCGAACTGCATCAGCCGCGACCAGAAGTCCGCGACTGCACGAGCGCACGCAAGCTCGACGGGGTTGACGCCTGGCTGCGGCGGCGTCAGCTGTGTGGGCGGGATCTCGTCAAGATCGGGTTCCGCCTCCGCTGCACCTGCCACCGCAGCCTCGGGAGCTGCTGCCGCCGCCGTCTGAATTCCCAGGGCCGCTGCGGCGCGCGTCATCCCGCGCAGCCGCACCCGGCCATGTTCTGTGGCGGCCAGCGCCGCCATCACCACCACGTCCCAAACACACTGCTGAAAACCCGGCGGCGCCTGAACCAGCCACAGCTGGGCTTGGCTGATGGGAGCCGGACCGGGGTTGTGTGCGTTGATCTGCGCCACCACGGCCTTCGCCACCGCGCAATCCCAGAAGTGGTGCTGCCGTGGCGTGGGCGCGGCGGCGGCGTGTGCCTCCACCGCGGCGCCCCCATGGCCGTGTTGCCCACAGCCGCATGGCTCACGGCGAGCCAACGGCATATGCGAGTTTCCCGGCAGCGGCACTGCGTCGATGGCCAATCGCCACAGCGTCTCAAAGTGTCGCCGTTCCCACCGCACCTTCTGCCAAAGGCGCGCCAGGGTGTCCCTAATGGCGCCAAGCGTTGCAGCCGCAGCTGCTGGCAGGTCCTCCCGCCGCACCACAGCGCGCGGCGGGAGGCCCTGTGCCGCGCGCTCATAATCCTCGTGTAGGTCCGCCCGCCGCGTGGCCACATCGTCCAGCTGCATGGATGTGGCCATGCGGACGGACAGCTTCGCTAGGGGGACTTTGAGGGTCTCAGAGCCAGAGAGCTTCCAGCCCATGCGCGGCATGATGGTGGTGCGGACGACCTCACTGGTGGACGGCGCCGGGACAGGCGCTGGGCCAGGGCTCGCCAGCTGTGCGGCGTGAGCCTGCGCTGCACTCCACCATGATGGCGGGATGTCGCCGACAAGGCCCTGCAGCGCGGCGAGCGTGGGCCCACGGCGCCGGCGACGGCCGTCTGACGGCGCAAGGTAGTCTCGCAGCCACCCCTCCCAGTCGACTGCAGCCGCCGCAGGTGGTCGTGCAGCGTGGGCTCGCACTAAGTCACCGATGGTCACAAGACGCGCGCAGGCTCGCAGCGTCCTATGGCGGTAATCGAGACCACGCCCCTGCGTGCGCCGCGCTACTCCTGCCGGAACGGGCTCCACAGCTGTTTCGCCATCGCTGCCGCTATCCTCCTCCTCCTGCTCGCCGCTGGCCGCCGCGGGGGACGGGGTGAGGAGCGGGTTGCCCCACAGCGGCGCCGTGAAGCACCAGGCACCAGGCTCCGGTGCCTCAGTCAGCACTTGCACCGGTGGTAGCCACCCCAGCGCTGAGACCGTGCGCTCGGTATCCTCGGGGAGCGGGTGGCTGGGGATGATGTCGCCGGCGCCCTCCACCACCGGGACTGCCGTCAGCGTGCTACTGGGGCGCAGGGATGGGTGGTGCGCGCGGAGGTAGACGTCGTAGGCGACGCACCACGGCTGGGGCTGTGGGGCGGCCGGGATGTCGTCATGGGCGGCCAGGCGTGCGGCCCATGTCGCATGCCGGCCACGCACGTGCTGCCGGATGGGCAGTGCGCCGAAGCCGCCAGTGGTGGGGTGGCCATAAAGCAGCTCCGTCGGGATGCCCGTAAGGCGCTTCTCGGTCGAGTCCGGGGCCAGTCGGCGGTCAACCACCCGCGCCACCAATCGCTCCAGTTCCTGGGCTATGTCGTCGGGCAATCCGCTGTGTTCCATGTGCCATGTCACCATGGAGGTGCAGTAGGCTGAGGCTGCACTGGCGCGGCCAAAGACTGAGAGTCCCAGGTGGGCGACACGCCGCAGGCGGCGCCTGGCCTCTCGCATGCGGGCTGTCCAGTCCAGCCGCAGCCGTGTGGGGTCACTGCTGAACGGCACGCTGAGGGCGGTGGCCGCTGTGACCACCTTAAGGCCGCATAGCTGTTCCTGTACGCCAGGCCCAGGCGCAGCCGCTGCGGCTGGTCCAGTGGTGGGTGCGGCCGCTGCGGCGGGCGCCGCAGGCACGTCAGGCGCGGCGGGCGCAGCCGGTGCGGCGGGCGCCACAGGCACGGCAGGCGCGGCGGGCATGCCCGGCACGGCGGGGGCTGCGCCGGCCACCGCAGCGGCCGGCCCGGGCGCTGCTGGCAGGCAGCCGACCCGCAGTAGCTCCACCTTTGACAGGTTCAGCCGTTGCCCTGTAGCGCGGCCGAACGTGTCCATGACCGCAATGAACCCGGGCACCTTTGCGTCGCTTTCCAACAACACTTTCGTGTCGTCAGCAAACTGGAATGCTGTGGCGAGCTCCTCGCGGTCCGGGCGCAGGCGGATGCCGACCTTTTGCTTCTGCAGCCAGCACAGCAGTGCTTGCGCCACGAACAGGTACAGCAGCGGCGCGAGCGGGCAGCCCTGGCGCACCCCAGCCTCCATTGTTACTGATGCTGACCAGTGCCCATTGACAACGGCTTGCGCCGTAGTGTGTTGCAGTAGCGTGCTGACCCAGCCCCGCAGCTGGGGCCCCGCTCCCATGTGTGTGTATGTGTGTGTGTGTGTGTGTGTGTATGTGTGTGTGTGTGTGTGTGTGTGTGCGTGCGTGTGTGTGTATATGTGTGTGTGTGTGTGTGTGTGTGTGTTTATGTGTGTGTGTGTGTGTGTGTGTGTGCGTGTGTGTGTATGTATGTGTATGTGTGTGTGTGTGTGTGTGTGTGTGTGTGTGTGTGTGTGTGTGTGTGTGTGTGTGTGTGTGTGTGTGTGTGTGTGTGTGTGTGTGTGTGTGATGGGACAGGGTTCAGGCAGGTTGGCGAGGTCCCTTAGGGTGCAGCTGACGCCCGTACCCCAAGCAGACAGCAAACAGAGTGCAGCGGCAGAGCAGGAGTGCATGGCTGGTCGAACGCCGGAGTTACTGTACCGACAATTTGCTGGCTGGCTGGAAGTTTGCTGATGCGCATTCCTCACGCTCCGGGCGCCCGGCCAGGCGATAGCACCACACAGACACACCACAACGCCACACTCGCTCGCGATGCAGAGCCGCACCGCACCTGCAGGAAGATGACCAGCGTCCACGGATGAGCACCAAATGCAACATAGAGAAAATGCAACAGTTTGCAGCAAAGCAATGGCCGGGCGACAGTATGACAAGCAGGGGCGAAAACAGGGCGCGGCAAGGCAGAAAAGGGAGCCCGAATGTACGGATGAGCCCGAATGTACGGATGAGTGGCGGGCGAATCGAATGCGAGTGCGAGACAAACACAACCGGAGTGTGAGGAAGCGCGGGGTTGGATTGGGAATGTCGCGGCTGAAGTTCGGGATAAGGCTGCACCGCGCGCCGTAAGGACCGAATGCGGGTTCGCGAAAACGTTTGCTGGCGTCGCACGCTGGAGCTGGCTCTCGAGCTGGCGCTGGAGTGTGAACACTGTAGGCAGATATGAAATGTGAGGCACAGGAGGCAGTTAGCTGTCAGGAGAGGCGGGGATGGCGGGCACAGCTGGCGAGTGAAACTGGCACGGTCTGTAGCAGCTGCCTGGTCGGTGTGTGATGCGCACGGTTACGGGAGTCCGGGCTCACCAAGAGCTCCCCGGAGGCACAGAGGCACGCGCGTTAAAAATGACACAGCAGCCACACAGCAGGCCCAGAAGCGCCCACACAGGCACGCGCACACGCACGCACAAGCACGCACGCGCACGCACTAAACACGCACGCACACACACACGCACACACACGCCCACACCCACACCCACACCCACACACACGCGCACACACACATGCACGCCCACGCACACACACACGCGCAGCCCGCCGGCCGAAAGGCCAGGTACCGAAGCGACCGCGCCAGCAGCCCAGGGCCGGCGCGATCGACGACCCGCTACCCAGCGCGAAGCCCCCACACACAACCGCGTTACCACTGTTACCAGACCTCGCCTGGCAGCCACGGCGTTAGGAACACCGGCGCGGCGACCGGCACACCGCCGAGCGGCGTGCCCTGGCCGCGTCCGGCACCCCACCCCCATGCACTTACTAACGCCGCCGCACCGCTCGGTACCGCCGCTACCAAGGCCCAGAGCTCCACGTGCGCCGGGGCTGTCACGCGGGCTGTAGCTGGAGGCTGCGGCCGACGGAGACGGAGGAGGGGGCGGACTCGGTTATGCCAGCACAGTGCTAGGCGGGGTGACCAGTCGGAGGGCATGGGAGGGGAGGAGGCGGCAGAGGGGGCGGCGGCAGGGAGGCGAGATGGCGGAGGGGGAGGCGCAGCGGGCGGCGGCGGTGGCGGCAGCGACAGAAGCGGCGGGGGCGGAGTACCGGGGAACGCATCCGAACACGATGGTGTTGGCGGCAAGCAGGCGTGCATCGGCGGCCGGGGGCTGTCAGACGTCGGCTGGTTGGGCGGCGGCGGCCTGGGGCTGAGTGCTGAGGAGGAGGAGGAGGCCGGCCGGGGCTGAGACGGAGGCTGGGGTAGCTGGGGGGGGGGGAGGTTGAGGCTGGGGAGGTGGCTGGGCCGTGGGGGCGTGGTAGGGACAGCACCAGTCTGTGTGTGTGTGTGTGTGTGTGTGTGTGTGTGTGTGTGTGTGTGTGTGTGTGTGTGTGTGTGTGTGTGTGTGTGTGTGTGTGTGTGTGTGTGTGTGTGTGTGTGTGTGTGTGTGTGTGTGTGTGTGTGTGTGTGTGTGTGTGTGTGTGTACAAGGCACAATCACCTGAAACGCCACGCCGCGCCTGCGCTGATGCCTGCAACTGTGTGTTGCCGCGTGCACGGAAGAGCGATAAATACAATGTATGTGTGTGGTAAGGACTGGTAACAAAGGAGCCGCCACGGGTACACAGGATAGCAACCGGGCGCTGGCTTGTATTGCTTGCCGCAGGGGCTGCCGTGTGACAGGCTACTGTCATTGGCCGCTCGAAAACGCACCTGTCATCAGCAGCTTGTTCTCGGCCTTCGGGATTTGCACGCTGTGCGCAATTGCTGCATGGCTGCGAGGCGGCCCTAGCTAGTTATATAGTGTGCGGCTGCGGTGGGTTGAGCGGGCGTGGCAGTTCCAGCACGGAAACATGCTGACAGCCGACCCACGGGCAACGCGGACCCGCAAGCTGCCGCATGTGAAGGCCGTGCAAACAAAGCAGCGGCATGAAACCGGCCACCGCCGGCCGCGTGCAACCCCTCCTCGGAGTTACAAAACGTGGGCTCCAACGTTTCCGTGCGTTTTTCCAGAGTTTGCCGCGCCAATATCATGAGCCATGTAACGAGCAATACTGTTCACGTGTATCACCAGCGGATACGCTTGCGGGTGCATGGAGAGAGCACCACCAGCGGTGGTGCTAGTGATCATTGACGGCGCGGCGGCGGAATCACGGCTATCCCGGGCGCCGCGCTGCGCGTGCAGCAGCGCGGCTCGCGCGTGCCTAAAGCCAACCCCGGCACCGGCGCTCCGAGGGCGCGCGCGCGGCCGGAGCAGCGCTGCCGCGCGCGCGGGAGCCGGCGCCCGGATCGCGGGGCGCGCGTGCTTGGGTCGCGGCGGTTGGGCGGGTTCTCGCGCTGTCGCGCGCGGTTTCGCGGGGTTATAGGTGCGTGGGGTTGCGGGCTTCCAGACTTGCGCACCGGGCGCGCGAACGAGGGCGCGGCGCGGCGTCTATGGCGCCGTAACCCAAAACATGTAGCGAGACCCTTAAGGGCGGGGGCAAATAAAAATAATAATATATACGCAGGGCACAGGTGCCCGCGTGTCTTAAAAAGGAGTGAGACAAGCTCACCCCACCATCAGAAAATTGATTTCCCTACCCCGGCTCCCCTGCGCGGGGGCCGCCATTGGCGGTCCCCTGGGTGCGCCCTCCTGGGCGGCAACGGGTGTTGGCAATGCCCATCTCGCGCTCTTTGGCTCCCAGGTCTTTGAGGAGAGTTTCAAAGGTACGGGGGATAGTGCCACCGTGTCCCAGTGTAATAACGTGTTTGGTATCTTAGTGCACAGTCCACCCTGCAGCTCGCATGGCAGTGGCAGGGGTGGCGTGCTGCGCTTGTTTTTGAATGAGCTTCTCGCTGTGGTGCAGGTCAGAGGTGTATCCAACTTGAAGGACGTACACTAGGTAGGCACCTTTGTTGGCTGGTGGGGATGTCACGAAGCGTTCTGCTTCGGACCGGGGAAGGTTCGGGATAAACAGAATGTCAGGCCGCATCCTATTGAGGTCTGCAGCGGGCACTTGCGGGCAGAGCCAGGACGGCGGCCGCATGCCAGCACAGTACTCAGGCAGTTCAGCTCGGGAGGTGGCATCCATTATCAATCATGAGACAGTATACCCCTTGCCCGAGCCGGCGCCCGCACCCACGCCCACGCCCACGCCCACGCCCCAAAGCTATAACCCCCGCAGGGCACCCCTGCGTGAAACCTTACCCGCACTGGTGTCCACCTGCTCCTCCTCCTGCCCCGGTGGAAATGGCAGAGCCAGACACGGCGGGCTGGTGGCGGCAGGGCTGTTGGTGATGCCACCAAGCACTGGGCGGGGAGCCGGGCGCCGGTTCGTTGCAGGCTCTGTGTGCTTGGACGGGCGCCGGGGTCAAGCACACGCACGCAGCCCCGCACCCCACAGCCTTTGCAGCGCCTACCGCACCGCACCTGATGCTCCACCGCCAGCCGCGCGGCCTTATTCGCAGCTCCTGGCAGTGCTCGCTCCTGGGGATCGGGCACGGCTGCGAGTGCCGCCGCCTGGGTGCGGGAGCTGCACCTGAAGTTTCTTTGCGCATATGTTGTGTAGGGTCACACCAGTTTGCTCCTCTATTACAGCGAAAACACGTTGGTCAAAGGTGCCATTGAGGCATGCGAAACACTTGATGTTGCGGGTGCAGTAGGTACGCCGTGAGGTATTGATTTGACAGCCACAGCACACGCAGTAGACAAGAAGCTTTAACTTATCGTTGCTGTTTACGTTATAGGCAGGTAATTTAGGCATCATTTGGACTCATGTCCAGAAATCGGAGTGCGATCAATTGCAATGTGTGTGGGGCACGACATGAGTGAACCCGGGTGTGATTTACACTCCTACAGAGTATTTGAGTTGAGGACGGATGAAAAGCAACGTCGCAGTTGCAAAAGCTCATCCTTTTGCGCTGTTTTGTCCACAGCTCGAAGCCCCCTAAGCCCCCTACAGCCCCCCCATACAAGCCCCCTGGAAAGCGCCCCATGCTCACATAGCTAGCTCTGGCGAGTCATCAAGATGGTGCACGCAGCAACTGCAGAGTGTTGCGGTGAGTTGACCTCGCACCCGCATGACAGGGACAGGAATGCACGCCGTGCTCACCATCTTGCACACAACGCAAAATCAAACAGAATCCCATGCCGCGACGTACGACTCGCCGTTTGGATACATACGGAATTCCGCACCTATACCATACACATCGTACAGAACCTCACAATACCGTGCATATGGCGCCCTCGCCTTTTGGGCCACAGCGAATACAGTGCTTCCGGCCACCGTCATGTTCAAAGGCACCGAAAGACCTGGTATTTTTGATACGCGGCGATTGAAATCGTACCATACCGAGTCGTCGGGCTGTGCCGAGAAGCCTGCCAATGTCACATCAAATCCAGATGCTTCCAGAGCACTAACTACTTCACCAGATGTGTACTCGCGCGAATGTGCGAGACCCAGCGAATGACGGCGTCGGAAAAGAAACTGCAATATATACACACAATCAGACAGGTGATGCCGCACACACCTTCAATACACTACCTTGTGGTATGAATGCGGCGAATTCCCATGCAGCATTTGAGCAATGCCTCTCAGGCTACCTAAATTTGGCGTTGATAAAAATAATATGCCGCCAGGTCGAAGAACACGATGAATTTCTAAGATACCAAACATTGGATCAAGGCTTAAATGTTCAAAAACATGGAACATAATAACATAGTCAATGGAGGCGGACGGTAATGGTATCGGTTCTTGTTCCACGTCATGCTTAAATAGTGGATATTCGAATGTGTGATTGCGAATTCGGAGTGAAAACCACCCTGAACATGGCGCGTGAAGTTAAGCTTTACTCCTTCTTTGGTGGACATACCATTTGCGAGGTTGGGAATAACTTTATGGCGACCGGACGGCGCATCCCATGTGGTGACTTGTATCCAGCTCGGATCGAGAAGCAAAGAAATTATAGAAGGTAAAATTCCATTACCATGCTCACCAATGAAAAGAAACCGTGATCGCTGCTGTGCATATTGCATAATTCGTTCCATGCTTAGGGCAATCCGATTTACGCTAGCATGATTGTACGGGTCATTTGTTGCATGTGCAACTTCTCTTACAACCTCGTGTATTTTTTGTACATCTATTGGCCAAAGCCGGGAATCAGGGCCTTGGGCCCCATCATATGTACTATATGACGATGCATGCCGTGGGCTGTATGCGATACACAATACTGTAAATACAAGCCGTAAAGGTGAATACATCTGGGACGGGCAATGAATGAGGATTTGGTGGACGATTGTTGAACGAAGGAGGTAAGCAAACTAGCGGATTGCCATGCGATCCATGGGGCGTGCCCCAAAGAGAGTCCAGTGACATGGGACGCAACCTGACGCAACGTACGGTGTTATAGTGCTGAGCATGAGAGCAGGCGTATGCAAGTAGTGACCCTTTGTGGCGTAGAGGTGAGGCGAAAGGAGGCTGGTATAGGATTGGCGACTGAAGTCTTAGTATGATCTGGAGTGCCAGAGTTGTAACATACGTACGTTGAGCGAAAGGTACTGCGGATGCTGGCGTGCGCACAACCTTCCGGACCGGTGACTGGGGCGGGGTCGGGGTCAGGGGGGTCGGGGTCAGGGGGGTCGGGGCTGTGCGTTGCACGTCGGACGGATGGCCGTCGAGCCCTACACGTTTTGCAAATATGATGATAATAGAGTCTCAGCATCGCCGCATTGCTTCATATACCGCATGCACGCTCAGTCTGCAGGTATTGAACAAAATGGCAGCATAGGTCGGGACGAAGCGGGGCTGGCAAGAACTTCGTTGCGGCGAAACCGTCTTCGTAATCCAGGCTGCCTTGATAAATAGATACCTAAGATGTATAGCTCTGATTTAATGGGGCTGACAGCGCGGCTGTATTGTGGGGAAATGCTCGCGCTCGCAGCACCGGGAAGCACACGCGCCCGCGAGGCTTCTGACAGGTATATTAGTGAGGAGGGTGGGAAAGTTGCCGCCGGGGGGTGGGTCTGGTCGGGCATCTGTCTCGCGCGGCATCTTGGTTGCCGCCGGGCGGCATCTTGGTTGGCGGCAGGGGTGCCGCTGCGCATCTCAGCTGCCACCCGCCACAATCTGAGTTTGGGGGACCGGTTCCGCCGCGCATCTCAGTTGCCGCCCGCCCCAATCCAAGTTTGGGAGACCAGTCCCGCCGCGCAACTCGGTTGACACGCATCCCAATCTGAGTTTAGCAGGGCGGCCCCGCTGCACAACTCAGTTGGCGCGCGCTCATATCTGGTTTTGAGAGCCAAGCATTGTGCTGTAGTGTTTGCACGGTAGTAGGTGCACGGCTGCATGGCGGCACGCACAGCGGAAGCCGGGTACCCCAAAAACGGGCAGCCCGCTTCCATCCCCGTCAACTCTCTCACATATAGGCTGCAGACACAGACTGCTGGCACAGGCTCTATGCAACAAACTATGTTCGTGTGCGAAGCCTTGAAAGAAGGCAAGGAAGCAAGAACTCTGGTGATCAACAGGTCCTTCAGCGCGCTTCACAGTCCTAGGCAGTGCTTTAATTGAGTACCACTCAGCAACTGGAATGATCGTAGACACCCTGGGCGCCCTTCAATGGGCAAAGTTGCCAGCAAGCTGCCGCGAACCAGTGGTTCGCGGGTGGCAAACACCCCCAAACTGCCTACAGATTTAATGGTCCTGTAGTGTTACATACTGTCAACCATATCCCTTACTGTGGGGCTCCTAACTTGCTCAGTTCAGGGACTGAATCAAGAGAGTGGAGCTGCCAGAAGCCTTACTGAGAAATGCGAGCATATATCAATACTTCAGCAGCTTAAATATGTATATGAACATTTAGGCAGGCAATCCCTCCCCAGCTGCCGGGTTGTCAGCATGTGCCGCTATCCACCGCCATCACCCGGCCCGCCATCCACTCACCATCCTGTGAATCCCCCCGACCGTCCTGTGTTCTCCTAAGCTCCTTTCTGAGGGGATATCCCATCTGATCTCGGGAAACTAGGTTGTGGATACCTCCCCCGCGCGCAATCTTCAATGGCGTCGGACCACATCTGAGTTGCCGCGCGGGGGCCCCGGCCGCATCTGACACGGCCCCCCAGCCCAATCTTAGTTGTCGGCACAGGCCGCCGCCCCAAACTTGGACCCCCCGCCAACCACAACTAAGTTGCTGCCACAGCCCGGTTTCCGCAACCGTATGACCAGACTCAATCCCTTTCCGGATTTCCCACCCTCCGGTCCCGGTACCGAAACCGACAAAGGCGTGCCGACCCCCCAGAGATGACAGGACACTTTGTTTCGCACAAGGGGCCGCAATACAAGGGATCGTTCTTTGTCCAACTTGTGTTACAATACTAGAGAATCGTAATTAAAGAGTCTTGTTAAGAGTGACTCCTATCATTGCTCGGGTAGTTGGTGTGAGGCGTTGGGAGGAGTGACTGAACTAGCCGATTCCCGTCGGCCCCTGCATTGGCCGGATGGGACTCGTACGGGTCGTACAGGCCTAGGCTTCAAATCGCAAGCGCTAAGCAACTGCGCCGAGGGGCCCAAGTGCTACCAACTTCGCTAAGGGTCCATTGGGTCCCTCACACACACACTGCGCCAACGTTTGCATCGCTGCGCGCAACTAATGCCCTTTCAGCTCCCAAACACAGCCGCGCTTCACCTGCGGCGTATTCCTAGGCATCCGTAAATTCTCAGTCGTCTAGGTCCAGCATTAAGCTTACCACCTTGCACACGCTAACCGGCCACGGGACCGTTGTCAACTTAAACTATCATCCACTACAAGTCAACCATACTAAGCCTGCGCGTCGCTTGCGCTCCTCGCGGCCCTTCGCCGCTCCGACAGCTTAAGGCAGCCAGTCCTAGTCTTGCACCGCAGCCTTGCTCGATTAGTACTGTAATATCTTCTCCACCCGATTTACTGGCAAGCTCCGGCGGCCGTGCAGGCTGGTAGACATGCCCGCCTCTACCCCCCCTCCCCCTCTTGCTGTCAATTCGCCTGCACAAGCCCCACAGGCTACCCATGCCTTGTACAGACACACGAACGTGCCGTGCAGGCTGGTAGACATGCCCCCCTCCATCCCCCCTCCCCCCCTCACTGTTAATTCGCCTGCACAAGCCACCGCAGGCTATCCATGCCTAGTACAGACACACGAACGTGCCGTGCAGGCTGGTAGACATGCCCGCCTCTACCCCCCCTCCCCCCCTCGCTGTCAATTCGCCTGCACAAGCCTCCAAAGGCTACACATGCCTTGTACAGACACATGAACGTGCCGTGCAGGCTGGTAGACATGCCCCCCTCCATCCCCCCTCCCCCCCTCACTGTTAATTCGCTGCA
>NW_025061553.1:0-12828 GCF_000002595.2 Chlamydomonas reinhardtii
AAGACACGTTCACACGATTGGACAACGACCGTGACGGGAAACTCACACCAGACCAGGTATGTGGCTGCCATGTAGCCCGTGCGGCACTGGAATGTGAGCATTTAATCATCATGCATGCAGGTGCAAGTTCTCATGGCCTCACTGCTACCAGCCGAAGTCCGGTGCAGTGCACCCCAGCAAGCGTACCTAGCCTCAATGGTCGCGCTCGGGTCAGACCAAGGGGTAGCCATGGCTGATGTCACGTCCTCGCTCAAGTCCTGCCGCACGGCATATAAGGAGGTAGGGCACGTTGTGCTGCTGTGTGTCAGGGGCCACAAGGGAAGGAAACATGCAGGACACTGTACGCCATACCATGCGGCAATACTTGAAGTCCTTCCAGCATACCGACCTGCTAAGCCCATTTGCTTGATACCCATGAATGGCCTTCATTGTGTGTACAGTACCATATAAAGCATGCTGGTCTTAAGTTTTGACTTCAGCATTGCGCTGCCTGCTGTTAAATCATTGTAGGCTGCCGCCATTGTGCGCATGACTGAGGGCGGCAAGGAGCGCCCCGAGGTAAGTGTTGTAATCACCTTGCTTTGAGTTCATGATACTCCCTACGACTCAAGTAATCCTCCTGCCTCAACTGGTGCAGATGGCAGAAGATTCCATTGGTGCCGAAATGGCTCTGTGTCGACTTGCTGAGATGCTGGTGCAGCCGGGAAACACGACAGCAGCCATGTCAGCATTCCAGCAGTACGATTCCTCTGGTGATGGTTACCTTGACGTGGGTGAGTGAACGGTTATGCAACGTCTCCACGCGCACCTGTACCTCATGTGGACCAACGTTTGCTGCAGGGGAGCTATGCAAAGCACTGAGGTCTTTGCCAGGGGTGCAGCTAAGCAATCACGAGGTCCGGCTGCTCCTGGCATACCTCTTCCACTATGGTGACAAAGACAAGGACTTGAGGCTGTCCGTGGCAGAGCTGCAGTCCTCTTTGGCACCTTTCGTCCCCAGGCCCAAGGAAGAGGAGCTGCAGCGTGCCGTTGCTGCCTATAATGCTAATCACAACCTGCCAGCACTGTTGCGGAACATACACAAGCTCCAGCCAGCACTTTTATCTGCAGTGTGCACGCAGCTGTCCGGTGGTGCAGGGGCTGCTTCACCATTCCCACTAGAATCACTTGGTGCTTTGATTGCCATGGCAGCCCCCGGTAAGCCCTGCAGTAGATTGTTTGTTTGCACACATAGATGGAAGGCACATGAGATCACAGTTGGCCCATTCTTGTGCAGGTGTGACCATTCCTTCCCTTGAGGTGGAGCGGCTGCGGCAGCTACTGGTGCTTGACACAGGGGTCCATACCATGCAGCCAGCCGATCTTGTCACCCAGGTCGGCCTATGCGCTGATGCGATTAAGCGCGCGGCGGCCATTTCCAGGTAGGCACGAGCATTGTTTGTATGGCTGGGTGTACAGTGAAGCATGTCAGACCATCACCGACATAATACGCTGCCCTTTGAACAGGATGGTATTGGAAGCCAAGAGCCAGAACATTCCAGTGCAGTTGGACACGGACCTGGGTGGGGCTGAGATAGTGCTGCAGCGCATGTCGGACATGCTGGTGGAGGGCAATGGCCAGCAGATTGCAGAGGCCTTCAAGCGCTTTGACAAGGATGGCTCAGGCTACCTGGACGGACCTGAATTCTGTGGTGCCCTGCGCCAGGTATGACCCTTGAACTAGCTAGCTTACAGCAGTTGTGATTTCTCCATGCAGTTTGTTGCTGATGAGCCCTTGCCACACAGGCTCAGGCAATGATCACCATGGATGAAGTCAGGACAATGCTGGTGAGCACCGTGTACAAAAACTGCCTCCTCACATGTTATCCCTGCGCGCTGCAACTCATAGTATTGCATGTATTATCTTCGCAGGCCTACATCCACATGGATGCAGACAGGGACGCGAATGGGCACATTTCATTGGACGAGATTCAGGTTGGTTGCATGCGTCAAAGGCAATGCTTGACACCTTGCTGTTCCAGCTCAACTCCCAGCCAGGCATGCACAGTGAGGGACACACAGTGATTGGCGATGACGAGTGCTGCGGTTTGGGACCACAAATGACTTAAGAACTAGCCCTCCTGGTGTTCATGTCCAAAAGTGCCTACTGAGCATAGTGGTGCCCCCGTGCCACACCCACATCTACAGGCAATCTTAAGGCCTTTCCAGTAACACGTGGATAATGTAGAACCTTCCCACACGCACATGTCTAGCATGTGTATGTATGGTCGCCTTTATATGAACGCACACAAGATGCTGACACAACTGGCATGATGGTATAATGGAGACATGATAGCACGTCCTTGAGAGGTTGCGTATCTATGGTATGGTACTGGTTGTGGTGCCCACTGGGCAAGTCGGTATTGGTAAGGGTTTAGTAAAATTCTGCTTGTGTGTGTTGCTTAAAATGTACTATGCAAACTCCTAACTGCCATGGAACGGATGCTGTGACATTGGTTGCTGCACCTGCACAAAGCTAGCGCAGTGGCAGTTAGATTAAGCACACCTGAGTTTGGTAAAAGCAGTTTAGGCACACCTGCATATGGTCCAAATGGACACACCTTCTTAGCATGATGAAGTCCACCAGGGCCTATCTCAACTCACATGGATGGTGCTGTAAAGCACCTTTTGGGGATTGTATATTACCAGTATCATAATGCAGGCAGTGTTGGGAGCTGAAGGGACACACCTGTATTGAAGGGACACACCTGTACGGAAGGGATGCACAGTACTACCGTACGTTTATCCGATCACCGCGCACCCCACCCGGGTAGACATTTACTTTTGCACCGCGCACCCCTGTTCCGGTATTGTTTTGGGACCGCGCATCCCCCTACTTAGTATTTCTGCGATACCGCGCAGCCAGTAAACTGCGCGATACTTTAGTGTGTGGGCAGTTGCAACACCACTTCGCCACAGCCCCCAGGGTTGCACAGTACTCAGTACGTGTTAGTACGTACTAGTACGTACTGAGTACTAGTACGCCTCTCCTGGGTCTCAGTACGGCGCAAAATACGCCAGGGGGGCGGGGGGCGGGGGTGTGGGGGGTCGCCGGCGGGTGCCGGTGGCCGGTGGTCGTGCCGTGTCAATGCGTCGGTGGCACAGTGCAGTGGCGAGAGGCAACATAGCCGCAACATAGGCAACGTCTTAAGCATAATATGATTCTGTGTGTGTAGTTGCTCACAACCAAAAGCCTGATATCAGTGACACGATGGCCGATGCGATGCGCGAACCGAGCCTGCCCTATTGGATACGCGCAATGGAGCTCTGGATGGATAAACTTGATGGCCAAACAGTAGGCAAAACAGGCTGCGCAGTTGTCACTCCGCTCATTTCTCGACAATTAATAACAAGTATGCGTTTCCAACAGCACAGGGAGCTGTAACGACCTCGAGTATGGTCATGTATAGTAGGATACAGGGAAGGATACTAAGGAGGAACACGGAGAGCGAAATTTGCAATGGGACCGGGCATAGGCTGCATGGGACGTACTATAGCACGTACTAACCCTTGCTCGCCGGCGTATTATAAGTGAATTATGGTGTATTGTACTAGAAAGCTGCGTACTGCGTATTAATACGCGTATTATAAGAAAATGGCTAGTACAGTGCAACCCTGACAGCCCCGCACATCTTTGAGCGCCACGCAGTACACGCAGCGTGCTGCCGCCAGTCTTAGCTGGCACGTTGCAACACCAATGCGCCACAGCCCCGCACATCTCCTACCCTCCAGCGCCACGCAGCGCGCCGCCGGCAGTCTTAGCCGGCACGTTGCAACGCCAATTCGCCACAGCCCCGCACTCTCCTACCCCCCAGCGCCACGCAGCACGCCATTTGGTCAAGCACTCTCCTCCTCGCCCTCCTCCTTGCTCTGCTCCTCGCTCCCCTCCTCGCTCTCCTCCGCGCTCCCCTCCTCGCTACCATCCTCGGCCGACTCCCTAATAAATCTTGCGCGCAAAACTCGAAGCATGGCGTGCGGACGTGCGGTCCGCTCGCCCGTGCGGGTATTTCCGTCGCACCGCGCACCCCCCGGGAGATTGTTTTTGCAGGACCGCGCACCCCCCCCAAAAGTGCGCGGTAATTCGACTTTTTGGGCAAGTACTTTATTTACATGCGCGGTGATCGTGTGCGGGTACGGTACTTGGAAGCAAACATGGAAACACTCATAATGACTAACTTGGGGTGTTGAGCCAGGGGGGGTTAGAAAGCTCAATTTCTTACCCCGTGCTCAGTATTACAGAGCTATAAGAGAGCATTATGCACGTGCTTTTAGATTTTTGGGCTGAGCCCCCCCAGCGAAGCGTTCCAGGGGGGGGGCGAAGCCCCCCAGGAACACCCCTGTCCGTGGCTGCGTTCGTGCGTCGGCAAAACATAGCATACTGGCGCAAACCGCGACTGCTACGTATTAGTATTTGTTAATGCCTATTGCACGTAAATAGGCGGCGGGGAAAATTCGGGCGGAGCGAGAAGTGCCTTGGCGCGTCCAGGGACAATTGACTTTCGCGAGGTCGCGAGGAAAGCATCCGGTGCCCGCTGATATGCAGTCTCTAAGGCAAAATATGTTGGCGGCAAGCAAAGCGGGGAAGTATATCGAAAGTTCTGAGCGACTTGCCGAGCCATGCCTGCCGACGCGCCAGAATGCCGAGAAGCCCCGAGGTCGCCCCCGCCCCGCGCCCAGCCCTTTGAGCGTGGGGCGCCGGGGAGGTGTTGAGTATGGCAGGAGGCGAAAGAAATGCTTGGGGTGTTTGGGAGCGTGACAAGGCACGCATGCGTGGCGCGGGAAATCCCGCACGGCCCCAACCCGAGTGTCCCTAGCCGATGCGCCTGCGCGTCGTAGCGGCATGGAGGCTCTGACGGGGCGTTACACGCCTAATAGCTCCCAAGCGTACGGGGGCTCAGCCCATTTTCCAGCTGTACAAAGCTGACACCCCTTGTTAAGGGGGTGCCTGGTGAGGAAGTTCTGGGCCGCCAAAGTTGGGGAGTTTGTCCTCATCCCTGGGGGGTCCGTCGGGTTTTGGGAGCCCATCCTGGCGGATTTCGGGAAGCGCCCCACAATCAGAACTAGAGGCCAAACGCAGCAGTACGAGGCTCATATGTGCACGTTGTGATGCAATAAGCACACACAAAGCGTGGGAGGGCTAAGTTATGCGTCCGGGCATGGACATGTCAGGACATGTCTCCACATTCAACAAATGCGCACTGACACATCTGGGCTCTGGAGCGCTGGTGTGCATGAGTTCACGTCTAACAAGGCTGCTGGTGCACGTTGTCTATTCGTCACGTGGCAGAGAGTTGAGTGCGGGGTGGGCTGGGTTCAGCGCTCGTATCTTCCTTCGTTCGGAACAAAATTTGCCCAAAAAGGCCTCTGGCGGACGAAATTGTTTGGACTTGGAATTTCGGCCAAAACGCACGGGATCTTGGGGGGTCTTTTGGCAAACAGACGAAGACATTTTTGGGATTTTGGCCACTTTTGGCCAAGGACAGGGGGTTCCAGCGGCTGCTCCATGGCCGAAACCTGCGTGGCACATGGTAAGAAGGCTCAAAGGATGCGAATTGCAATTGAAGGGACAGTCCGCGGGCACACCGTACCCACGCCGCGAGGGACCGTCTCCGGCCCAGAGAGAAACACCCACCCCGTGGTTGACTCCCGACCTTCATAGCGTTACGCGCATGAGTCGAAGCCAAGCCGAAGCCCGCCAAAGCCCCACCGCCACGTCACACCCCTCATCTCGTTTAGGTCTTTTGGCGGCAGCACCAACACAAAACAAGGCTCGACAGGCCAGTGGTCTGCCGACAGCCCCATCAAACGCAAGCACCACACATATATCATGTCCGAAGACGATGGCTGGCATCAGAGACGCGCAATGTCTTGGCCCGAAGGCCCACGTCTGATAGTCTGTGCCAAGGCACAACTGGAACTGGAAGCCAAGCCGAAACACCACCAAGCCACAGCACACCACAACCCCTCTCAAAGGGCGCACCACCCGCACCACCCGCACCACCCTCTCAAAGGGCTGTATCTATGGGTGTTGAGTGCAGATGTAATTGACAACATTGCACATGGATCCTAGATCCGGGTACGACCAATGAGGTGGATCCAGGGGGCAGCCTGTGGGTATTTAAGCGGCTGACCACTTGCTGCTGAGGCATAGAAACGGGTGCTCACCTGAAGTAACATACCAGGCAGCCCTTCCCAGGGTGATTGGTAGTGCCGAGTGGACGGTTCTTCCCACCCTGTGCACCAGTGTAAACCAACGATTGACACTACTGGCCATACCCTCACAACCGGCCATTTGTGGTGTCAGCGGGAAGGGAAAGTGGGAAACTGCCTAAGTCTGCGGGACACGCAGCAGCAGCCTTCACCGCCGGGTTCCCCCAACGCTTAGCCAACCCCCTCTCCCCCTCTCCAGTTACCCTACTAATCCCAAAGCTCGGGCACCCCAACCAAGGCCGGCATGCTAGTGCACTAAGCACCTCGGCAGTCTCGTTACCTTTGTCTCCACAGCTATCCAGCCCGTTAAGAGGACTGTGGGAGTGGCCATGGCACAGCACTAGGGCACGTCCTCTTACATCCCTTGTGTGCCCAGCGACATCAGATGATCGTAGGGCAGCCCCCGTTACTTATTCATTCAACGCAAAATTTTGGGGGCGCGGCGCGTGGTTGGTATCAAGACCAGGTTAGCTGGTGCTCGACTGGCGGGTCGTGCTGCCTGGTCTCCCCTTGGTCTCGCAGCGCCATCAAGCTAAGCCGACATGGCAACACCCTCGCACGTGCAGCCTAGCAGCGTCAATTCTATACCGTACTATGAGATGGATGATTGTGCTCGGCAATGGCTGGCATGGCTAGAACGCACTAAGCGCATGTACGGCTTGACAGACGACCAGACACTGGATGTGGCTGTCTGCTGGCTAGTAGACTCTGCCGCAACGTGATATTCCGGGGTTGAGAGCTCCAGTACCACCTGGGCATAATTTCAAAGCAATTTTTAAGAACGATTTGAGGCAGATAAGAAGGAGCTATATATACAATCAGCTGGCACGCTGCCAACAGCGGTGGCGTAAATCCGTGAGAGTATATGCGGATCGGTTCCGTGACCTGGATCCCCTATGGTCACACAAGACCACGGACCCTGGTTACAGCTTTTCCTTCCTCCATGGACTTCAACCAGACATCTGTGAACACGTGTTTTTGATGAAGCCAAGACGCTAGGAGCCGCTATCCGTGATGCCATCTACATGGATGAGGGTACGTATGCAGCGTCGTGTCGCAACCCCTGCCAGCACGAATCGCTCTTGGCGCAAGGAGCCGCGTGACCGCTGAGCAGACCACTCGGATTGCTACCCGGGCCGGTTTGACCGTCGCTATGGTCGGGATCTTAATGAGGAATTCGAAGATTAGCGTGGTACCTACCGACCACCAGACCGCCGGACACCCGCCCCTTCCAATCACCAGTGCGCAACCCTGTACCACTACCACGACCGGGGTCGCAGGATGTGCGGCGAGACCAGGGTCGACCGGGAGACCGGTGACGCTCCTGCTGGAGGGAATCGCTGGGGCAGGAGCGCACCTGATGGAGATGTCTGGAGGCAACGAGGCAGAGGATGACACGTACATTGAAGAGGACTTTGAGGCCTACCAGAACAAGCGCGTGTTGGACTTGGACTACATTTCCCCGCCCCAACGGTGTGTGGCCGCCGGTCCCAATCAAATAGAGCCCAAGCACCCCCGCGTTGTGCCCCCGGCACGCCCAGCATCTCAAGCTACAGTTGCGCCCTCACCTTTCCCTGCGCCTCCCACGCGTGGGCCCCGCAGGCCGCTGCGCCGCCGCCAGCGCCACTGGAGCTGCCGTGTATCGGCCACACCGAGCGCCAGGTGAGCCATCTGATTGCACGGATCCAGTGCCGGCAGCGAACCCTGCGTTCGTGGTCCTACAGATTGCGGATAAAATTGTGCAAAGGGTGGGCAAATACCCAGTGCCCCTTCGCACTGCGGTGGAGTGCGACCCGGCACGCATCTAAGCGAAGGTAGGAAGCCATCTGCTGCAAGCAGCTCGCCAGAAGCAACCCATCAACACTACAGCCGCGGCCGTTGCCATGCCTGTGATGGCGCCAAGCCCCATGCCACCCTGGCGGCACACGGTGACACCGGCGGGTCTCAACTCTGGGCACGAGCACCAAGCCCATCGACACGGTCCGACCCCTGACCAACAGGGAGACCAACACAGCTGTGCATGCTGCACCTGCTGGCTATCCAGCCCGGTTCCAGGTGTGTAAGGCGAGGGTCCTGGTCACTAATGGGCGGGGCGAATGGACGCCGGTGAACTCAGGCGCTAGCCATAGCGTAATCACACGTGACACGGTGCGGCAGCTGGACCTGCTGGATGACGTGCAGGATTCAAACGTTCTTGAATGCCTGTGGATGGCGGGATCAGGTGGCAGGGCGGATTCAGGGCCTAGTACTGTCAACCGGGGACCTGAGCATGCGGCTAAGTCCATTCGTCAGTCAGGCCCTGAACTACGAGCTGCTGCTGGCCACTGATTTTCTGTACCCGGCACTGGCGAACATTAGCTACTATCAGCAGCGTCTGGAAAACACAACAGATGGGAACGCCCGCGCTAGCATCCCCATCCATTTTATGTGAATGAGTCATCCCACTGCTTTGCGGACGGAAATTGAGCAGGAGCTGGAGCGGGAAGTCTATCTGTCACACCCACCGGTGGCCCGCGCCCCACTGGAGGCAGTCGAAGAGGCTCGGTGGGGTGAGGCAGTGTTCGAAGTCACGGCGACACATGCGGCGCCGTCTCAGGAGACCACACAGTCCTCATCTGACACTCTCGTCACCTGTGAAGGGGGCAATGGCGGCAAGCAGTTGTCAACAGCATCCCAGTGAGTCTAGTGGTTGGCAGTCTGACGGGGAACCGCTACCCCCGCTGTCCGGCCAACCCGGCAGTGAGTCCGAGGCCAGCGGCACAGAAGAGGAGAAGGCTACCCCGCCCGGCTGAGCTCCTGACCCCGCCAGCTGTTGCCGCTGGGTCACAGCATGAGCCCATGATCCTACATGGACCCCGTTCTTCCAGGAAACCCTGGGTACAACCCCGGTGCCGTCTGGCGCTGACGATGACGGACACCTGGACGCTGCACACATGTACGGCATCCGTGCCCGAGCGCTACTACGAGGAGTACTGCCCTTCCCCGAGTTACGTGAAGCTATCTTAGCTACTGTTGACCCCAGGCTACCTACACACCAGCGGCAGTCGTTGGCTTGGTGCCTGATGCGCAATCACGATGTGTTTGCCCTTACTACTCGACAACTGGGCTGATTATGAGCGCCGCTACAGCCGCAGCTCGGCATGCCCAGCTGCCGACCGAACCGGAGTACCAGGACTCCCGAGTGCAGCCCGTGGCCACCGCCATGGGGGGAGAGGCGACCAGCAAGCGTGTGCGCGTCCGGCTGCTAGGGCCCTCGGGCCTGAAGCAGGCCATGCTGGCGCACTGTCAAGCCCTCGGCGACTGCATTGAGCTGGGGCGGGACCCCGCAGATGGCCAGCCGCTGTGGGGCAAGGTGGCCGATGCCCTACACCTACTCCTCACTACGTACTGGATCTCTGGCGTCAACGTGCGCATCACAGCGGCTGCCCTGCCCGCCTTCCTGGCGCTCGCCCTAGCTGTGCCGGGGTCCGACCAGGCATACAAGGAGCACTTGGTGCAGACCTTCCAGTCCGCCCACTGGGCCCAGCAGCCACGCCAAACCGCCCTCGCAGCTGGTGGCCGGCGGGTGTGCGTCCATGTGCCAGCCACTCTCAACCTACCCCGGCACCAGGCATACCGCATGGCCCTCACCGGCGGTGGCACAATGACGGGCAAGCTGACGCTGGACAAAGGAAAAGTGCCGCGGCCGCCACACCGCCTGCTGCCGCCTAAGTGGGCGACACAGCCGCCCCCCAGCCGTGACACGGGTGTGGCTGGAACTGCCCCGGGCAGCAGCAACGGCGGAGGCACTGGCGGTGCCAGCCCCTCTAGCGGCAGCGCAGGTGCGGCCGGCAATGCCCCCAGTAGCAGCCGCGGTGACGGTACCGGTGGCGGCAGCCCCCCTGGCGGCAGCGCAGGTGCGGCCGGCAATGCCCCCGTGAGCAGCAGCGGTGGCGGCCGAACCCCTGGCGGCAGGGCAGGTGCGGCCGGCAATGCCCCTAGTAGCAGCAGCGGTGACGGCACCGGTGGCGGCAGCACCCCTGCCGGCAGCGCAGGTGCGGCCGGCAATGCCCCCGCGAGCCGCAGCGGTGGCGGTACCGGTGGCGGCAGCGGCAGCACAGGTGCGACCGGTAATGCCCCCAGTAGCAGCAGCGGTGACGGTACCGGTGGCGGCAGCCCCCCTGCCGGTAGCACAGGTGCGGCCGGCAATGCCCCCGATAGCGGCAGTGGTGGCGGTACCGGTGGCGGCAGCCCCCCTGGCGACAGCGGTGGAGGCAGCCAGGGCCCCTCCGGCGGACCCTCACCTGCCCCCAGCCGGCAGAAGACACCACTGCGGTTCCCAGAGGATGTGCGCCAACACTTCAGGGCCTACTATCAGGGGGCCACCCCCAACCCACTACCGGGACCCGCCCCGCCCCCAGTAGCTGGCAACGCGGGCAGTGCACCGCCTACGAGCGCTGGCGCACCCAGGGCACCGGGCCCCAGCGCTGCCCCAACCTCAGGCACCAGTGCAGAAGCGCGGGCATACGCGCAGGCGTACGAGGAGTACAAACAGCTGCAGACGAGCCCGGCGGCAGGAGCAGGCGGAGCCGGGGCCACAACGGGGGGTCCGGCAGGGGCAGCACCAGTAGCAGCTTGCGATCCGGCCTTCCAGCAACTACTGGCCCGGTACCGCCGGGCTACTGGCTGCCCAGCCGGGGGGCAGGGCTCCACAGCAGGTGCCGACCCCACAGCCACTACATCTACACCGGCGGCCACCACCGCCACCCCCGACCCTGGCCCGCCCACCACCGTGGGCTCCGCAGCCTCAGAATCGGCGGACGGGGATGCAGGCAGTCTGCTCACGGGCCAGGGTGGGGTCGGGGTCATGGACATCACACCGCCACCAACCAACCAGCCCCAGCCAACTGCATGGAGCCAGCCGTCCCCGGGACTCAACGACGTGCGCGCCCAGCTCTTCCACAACAGCCCGCCATTGGGCGCCGCAGGACCAGACCTGAGGAGCCAGGGCCGCGGCACCCACAGCAGCAGCCAGTCCAGCGCTCTCCTGGGAGGGGACAACACCAACGGCAGCCAAGCCGGCCCTAGCGCCCAGCAGGCCCGCCTCCTGTTCAAGGAGCACCTGAAACGCCTGGATCGTGCTGGCCACTCGAGGCAGCAGTTTGCGCCACGGCAGTGCCCCCACCCTATGGCACACTGGCCCACAGAGCCGGCAGGGGGCTTCCCCAAGTCGCCCGACGCCCACACCGGGCTCCCGGCGCGCGCGGTGATTGAGTGGTTCAACAGGCTGTCAGATGGCGAGAAGTACTGCAAACAGCCCAAACAGACGCAAACAGACGCACAGACAGCAGCCCAGGCGGGATTGGCGTCCCTCATCCACGCGCTGACTGTGGCCAAGTCACGCAACAGCCTGTGGAAGTACGACGAGGCCACACCACCACCCAACCCGCTCGAAAGCGCGGACATGGAGGCCTTCTGCTTCCCAGACGGCCGCCCTCCACCGCCGTCGGCGGCGGGCTCCCCCCGCCGGTAGTTGACGCTGCCAGCAGGCACGGGTGCGGCCGTTGGGCCGCCGCACCCGCTACGCATAGCTACCCACAACATGCAGAGCCTGCGTTTGCCAGGCGCGGCTCGGCGGGTAGCAGCAGCGGCACGGATTTGGGCGGAGCTACGCTTGGATATCATCTGCCTCCAGGAAACACACTGGACGTGCAGGGCAGACCAGGCAGCGTTTGAGCAGACCCTACAACTAATTGCGTACGAACTACACCTCAGTGGGTGGAAGGTGACCGGCGCACAGTGGTCCACTTCACGGGCGACAGCAGGAGTGGCATTCCTTGTGCGGCAGGAACTGTGGGAGAGCAGCACCTTCACAGCCCCTGCCCTCAGCCCAGTGCCCACAGCCATGCTTGCAGGCCGCCTCGCAGTCCTGAAGCTCAGGTGGGGCGGCCGCTCAATCACCATTGCCAACACCTACTTCCCAGCAGCATCAACGCAGGCAGCAGAGCAGGCAAAGCGGGAGCTTATCAGCCAGCTCCGCACACAAGCTGCGCTCAGTGCGGCTGCCACAGCGGGGGAGGTGGTGATCTGGGCAGGTGACTTCAACTTTGTGGAGAACCCAGCGCTAGACAGCTCTGCCGGCCCAGGGGGCCGGCCGGGCGATGCACCCCTAGCAGCGCTACTGCGGGCGGCTGACCAACCACAGATGGTGGACATGTATCGGCACCGCCATCCTACAGCCCGGCGCTACTCGCACTTATACCGCGCACCAGTAAAGGGTGGGTCCCGGCTAGACCGGATCTACGTGTCGGCAGCAGCAGCAGCCACCGTCTGCCATGCAGACATAGCCCTGGTGTCCAGCTCTGACCATCGGCCAGCCTTTATCGACCTGCTCCCGGCACCCAGCCCCGGCCCCGGGAAGGGCCGGGCCCGGCGCCGCATGCGGCTTTTCTTCCACCAGCACCCCGACCTTCGGCAGCAGCTGGAGGGCTGGCTGGAAGCGGAAGCCGGGACCGCACCAACTGAGGACGACCAGCGGCAAGCCCTACTCGCGTGGTGGCCGCTGTTCAAAATGCGACTGTCAGTGAAAGTCGCACAGCT
>NW_025061553.1:12928-17622 GCF_000002595.2 Chlamydomonas reinhardtii
ACCTTCACAGCCCCTGCCCTCAGCCCAGTGCCCACAGCCATGCTTGCAGGCCGCCTCGCAGTCCTGAAGCTCAGGTGGGGCGGCCGCTCAATCACCATTGCCAACACCTACTTCCCAGCAGCATCAACGCAGGCAGCAGAGCAGGCAAAGCGGGAGCTTATCAGCCAGCTCCGCACACAAGCTGCGCTCAGTGCGGCTGCCACAGCGGGGGAGGTGGTGATCTGGGCAGGTGACTTCAACTTTGTGGAGAACCCAGCGCTAGACAGGTCTGCCGGCCCAGGGGGCCGGCCGGGCGATGCACCCCTAGCAACGCTACTGCGGGCGGCTGACCAACCACAGATGGTGGACATGTATCGGCACCGCCATCCTACAGCCCGGCGCTACTCGCACTTATACCGCGCACCAGTAAAGGGTGGGTCCCGGCTAGACCGGATCTACGTGTCGGCAGCAGCAGCAGCAGCCGTCTGCCATGCAGACATAGCCCTGGTGTCCAGCTCTGACCACCGGCCAGCCTTTATCGACCTGCTCCCGGCACCCAGCCCTGGCCCCGGGAAGGGCCGGGCCCGGCGCCGCATGCGGCTTTTCTTCCACCAGCACCCCGACCTTCGGCAGCAGCTGGAGGGCTGGCTGGAAGCGGAAGCCGGGACCGCACCAACTGAGGACGACCAGCGGCAAGCCCTACTCGCGTGGTGGCCGCTGTTCAAAATGCGGCTGTCGGTGAAAGTCGCACAGCTGAACCGAGTAGCCCAAATGCGGCGGCTTGAACATGGGCAGCGGACACGGACAGCGCAGGCCGCCCAAACAGCAGCAGAGGCCGCACACCACAGCAATCCCACGCAGGCGACCCGGATGGCCCTGGTGGATGCAGCTAGTGAGGTACAGGCGGCAACGAGGGCTGATGCCGCACACCCCGCACACAAGGCGCGTGTAGCCTGGTTACACAGCGGTGAACGGCCTAGCCGAGTCCTGACCCGGGTGCTGGCGCATGACCGTCCCAGCGGGAGTAATGCTGGCCCACCTGCGCTCCGGACCGCCCATGGTGCGCTGGTTGGGGACCCGATCCAGAAAGCCCAGCGCCTTGCGGACTTCTTCGCTGGAATCAGCGCCCAGCCGCCCACGACAGTAGCCGCCCGCACAGCTGTGCTACAGACAGTCCGGGACCATGGGGCTCAGCTGACAACCGAGGATGACACCACAGCGGGTGGCCTCACCGTCACATGTGAGGAGGTGCAGAAGGCGCTCAAGCAGACTCAGCCAGGCAAGGCGCCCGGGTGGGACGGCATCCCGGCGGACCTGTACAAGGCCTATCGGGCACAGCTGGGCCCCCTGCTCGCCACACTATACACAGCCATCGGCCACACGGGACAGATGCCACATCGCTTCACAGAAGGAGTTATCTCGGTGATCTACAAGAAGGGCGACGTGACCGAGCCAGGCAACTACCGCCCCATCACACTCCTGGGGTCTGACTACCGCATCCTGGCTAAGGCCCTGGCTACCCGCCTGGGCCCGGCGCTAGCACGCGTCATCGACCCGGAACAGACAGCCTTCCTCCCCAAACGCCTGATTGGCAATGGAGCCCTGTTTCTCCGCCTCCTGCCGCACCTCCTGCGACAGCAGGGGCGGCAGGGCCTCATTGCCTTTCTGGACTTTGAAAAGGCATACGACACCGTGGACCGGACGTTCCTGTCAGAGGCCATGGAGGCCGCTGGTGCAGGCCCTAACCTTCGTGGCTGGGTGCACACGCTGCTGGCGGACACACATGCGCGAGCCCAGGTCCAAGGTGCCCACTCCCAGCCCGTGTCCATGATGGCTGGCGTACGCCAGGGCTGCCCGCTGTCGCCGCTGCTGTACCTGTTTGTAGCGCATGCGCTACTATGCTGGTTACGGCACAAAGGCGTCGGCCTACGGCTTGACCCGACAGATCTCCAACGTGTGGCAGCAGTGCAGTATGCGGACGACACTAAGGCGCTGCTGGAGGGCGAGCAGGAGGTTGTGGCTTTCCTGGCCGCCATGCACACCTTCCAGCACGCCTCAGGGGCAACGGCTCAACCTATCAAAGGTGCAGCTGCTGCGCATTGGGGCGGGTGGGACCCCGGCCGGAGCAGGGACTGCAGGCGGGCAACCGCCGCCGCCAGCAGGGGAGCAGGAGCGCATCTGCGGACTGGCGGTGGTGACCACAGCCACAGCTCTGAACCTGCCTATTTCCAATACGTCAGAGCAGCCTCAGCTGGACTGGGCAACCAAAGCAGTGGACGCTCAACGGCGTATGCAGGTTCTCGCCCACCTGCCACTGTCTGCCTTCGGGAGAGCGGCAGGGGTATCCGGCTATGCCCTTTCCATGCTCACGTGGCATGCAGAGCACGCTGGCATGCCTGGCGACACAATTGACCAGCTAGAACGCCTTGCTGCGCGAGCAGCAGATAGGCGACTCGGGCCAAATGACACGGAGCGGCGGCTAACGGGCATCCCCTCCTCAATGCTGGCTGGGCCGCCGGTGGTGGGTGGCTTCGGAATGCTGCCGCTCCGAGCGCACCTACGGGGCCGTGAGGCCTTGTGGGCGGCCCGACTCGTCCAGGCAGAAGCTGCCGCGCCCACGGAGCAACACCACCCCTTGCACCGCGTTGTGGCCCTCAGCCTACAACGGCACCATCCCTCGCTGCGCCCATGGACCATGCTCACAGCCCGCCCTGACGTCCGACCCATGGGATGCCAGTTGCCGGGCGACTTGCAGCGCATCTATGAGGCTTTGGGCCATCTCCCGCCTGTGAGAGCGGTGAGGACGCCGCCACCAGCGCCAGGCGACTGGTGCTGGGCAGCACCTTTGTGGGGCAATCCGCTCCTGCCTGAGGGTGACCACACCCGACGGCCTGGCCTTGAGGCACACCATACACGCCTCGCAGCGTGTCGCCACCTGCGCACCGTAGGTGACCTGGTGCAAGCACTGACAGCGGCGGCAGCATGGCGGGCAACACGGCCAGTGGGAGCGACTGGGGGTGTGGCATGGGAGGAATGGGTGCGGCAGCACCTTGACCCAGAGACGCAGCTACGCGAGCAGCCGGCACTCGAGGGCCTGAATAGCCTTGCAGCAGACATACCAGAGACCTGGCTGGCAGCAGCACGTGCAGTGCAGGAACGGCTCCAGGCTGGGTTGGGCCCCGCCCCGCCCTCGGAATCGGCAGTGGTTCGGCTGATCATGCCTTGCCTTGGCTGGAGGATACCTGGCATGCAGCAACCCCTGGCGCTGGAGAAGCTGTCTGTATGTGTTGCTACCGTCATGCAGCTGGGAGACGTCGGGGTAGCCCGCAGTCAACTGCACACGGCATATGCAGCTGAGGCGCGCGAGACACCACCAGCAGCCCCCCCACAACGCTGGATTCCCCCCTTCGACCGGCTCTGGCGGATACGCTGGGAGAATGCCCACAAGGAGACAGCTTGGCGGGTGTCAATCGATGGCATTGGCATTGCCGGTAACACGCATCTCACACATGCACCTGGTCCGGTGCCGTGTGGATGCGGTGTGACGCCAACCCACAGCCCCAGGCTACACGCGTTTTGGCAGTGCGCAGTAGCTCAGGCGGTTGTGCAGCAGCTCGCAGCGCAGCTTGCGGCCCCGCCCACCAGGGAGCAGGTGTGGTTGTTTGAGGCCCCGGCTGGCGTGCAACAAGCAGTGTGGGATGTAGTGGCTATGGCGGCGTTAGCGGCTATGGAGAGGGGGCGGTGCGCACTGTATGCCGCAAGGCGCCGTGGCCTAGCCAACGCTGCCACAGCACCACTGCCGCAACAACCTCTACAGCAGGGCCAGTTACCGCAGCAGCAGCCGCAGCAGCAGCCGCAGCAGCAGCCGCAGCAGCAGCCGCAGCAGCAGCAGCAACAACAGGCTCAAATACAGACGGACACCCAACAAGCGATTGACACGGCAGTGATCGACTTGTGGGGTCGCTTAAAAGCATTCACAGCACTGGGAGTGCCGCGGAAGGGCTGGGATCAAGTGGGTGCGCAGCATCCCTTCCTGAGAGTAGTAAACGGCCAGTTGCGCTGTCACACAGGTATGAACGCGGGACAACCCGCTCAGGCCATCACGGACAGTGACGAGGACTAAGCACGGTTCCGCAGGTGCATGAGGGTGGGCTAGAGAGGGTCAGGGTTTCTGCTTTCTGTTTTCTGTTTATGTTTGTGGTTGGGCTGGGGGGCTTCGCCAGGGCCAGCGATGCAGGGTGTGGTTTCCGCCAGAGAGCGGCCCCTGCTGGTCCTTTTGAGGGGGCTTGGTTAGCTTGCTTTATGCGCCCTAAGTGCCTTGCTTTCCCTCTGTTGTGGCCAGGGGTGTTGTTTGTGGCGGGGCGGCCTTGTGTGTGTTTCTGGCCTTGGCGGGCGGTGTTTTCCTGGCGTGTGTTTTGGTCTGGTGTGTACGTGTGGTGTGGTGTGAAGGAGGCAGTTGTGTCTGCCCCTCTGAGGCTGCGCCCTAGCCTGCTGGCTGTTGTGCTTTCTTTTGGTGGAGAAGGCGTGAGCCTTGTGTCTCCGTGTCTCTTTTGTCTTGACCAGGACTGGGGCCTTATCCCCTGCTGTGTCAGGCGTGCCTAGGGGTGAGCGTGTGGAACGCGCTCACCCAACACTAGGGCTTGTCAGCCCTAGTCATCAGTGGCTTCGCCACTACCAAGTGTAATTATCCCTCTCTCCCTCTCCCTCTCCCTCTC
>NW_025061553.1:18897-22082 GCF_000002595.2 Chlamydomonas reinhardtii
CGGTTGTCAACTTGGCGCCACTGCAGGCGCCACTGCAGGCGTTCAAGGGGCAGGAGGCGTGCAGGTCATCATATGCCAGCATGTTGTGGCTGCTTTGGCTCGCACGTCCAATGCCTAGAATTCACACACAATGCATACAGAATGTGCTTAGTATGGCTGCACAGTACTTGACAGCCTGAATGATATCTGACCCTGACCCATGCAAGGGGTGGGGGGACCAGAGCACTCAAGTGCAGAGCCACATGGGGCACAGGAATGGGTGGCACCACGGCACCTAGCTTGTGGTTGCATTACAAGCATGTCAGGCCACGTGTGCATATATCAATGTGAAGGGGCGAGTCAGGCAGGCAGGTTGGATGCTGGGTTGGGCAGCATAGCCCCCAGTGTGGTACACCAAGGGGTAAGGGCAGCATGTGCTAGCACACCATGCATGTGCAGTCTTTCAACATGCAACACAGCACAGGACAGCATACAAATCGATCATGGTGAATGGCAAGGCACAGTGATGCAAGTATGCGGGGCTATGAGAATCCTACCCCTTCTTATGTACTCGTGCATGATGACAAGGGAGCAGTAGGGCATGCAAAGTCTTTGCCACGTGCCCAACTCACATTGTGGTCACCCCCAAGTGGTTCCAGTAATTATTCTGGCTTCAATTATGCTTATATAGCGTAGTACATCATTTCTGACATGTCAACCTTTTTGAAACCTGCAAAACCCGTTAAAACCCACCTTTAGGCCACCCCGCCACCAGGGGCCACGTGAGTGAGTGCAGCAGTCCAGCCACGCAGCCGTTTGGCCTGGCTATCTATTATATACATATAGCGACTGCCGTTGTATGGTTGGCACAAGCTGGAGGTCGCCATAGTGCAGCGGTTGTCAACTTGGCGCCACTGCAGGCGCCACTGCAGGCGTTCAAGGGGCAGGAGGCGTGCAGGTCATCATATGCCAGCATGTTGTGGCTGCTTTGGCTCGCACGTCCAATGCCTAGAATTCACACACAATGCATACAGAATGTGCTTAGTATGGCTGCACAGTACTTGACAGCCTGAATGATATCTGACCCTGACCCATGCAAGGGGTGGGGGGACCAGAGCACTCAAGTGCAGAGCCACATGGGGCACAGGAATGGGTGGCACCACGGCACCTAGCTTGTGGTTGCATTACAAGCATGTCAGGCCACGTGTGCATATATCAATGTGAAGGGGCGAGTCAGGCAGGCAGGTTGGATGCTGGGTTGGGCAGCATAGCCCCCAGTGTGGTACACCAAGGGGTAAGGGCAGCATGTGCTAGCACACCATGCATGTGCAGTCTTTCAACATGCAACACAGCACAGGACAGCATACAAATCGATCATGGTGAATGGCAAGGCACAGTGATGCAAGTATGCGGGGCTATGAGAATCCTACCCCTTCTTATGTACTCGTGCATGATGACAAGGGAGCAGTAGGGCATGCAAAGTCTTTGCCACGTGCCCAACTCACATTGTGGTCACCCCCAAGTGGTTCCAGTAATTATTCTGGCTTCAATTATGCTTATATAGCGTAGTACATCATTTCTGACATGTCAACCTTTTTGAAACCTGCAAAACCCGTTAAAACCCACCTTTAGGCCACCCCGCCACCAGGGGCCACGTGAGTGAGTGCAGCAGTCCAGCCACGCAGCCGTTTGGCCTGGCTATCTATTATATACATATAGCGACTGCCGTTGTATGGTTGGCACAAGCTGGAGGTCGCCATAGTGCAGCGGTTGTCAACTTGGCGCCACTGCAGGCGTTCAAGGGGCAGGAGGCGTGCAGGTCATCATATGCCAGCATGTTGTGGCTGCTTTGGCTCGCACGTCCAATGCCTAGAATTCACACACAATGCATACAGAATGTGCTTAGTATGGCTGCACAGTACTTGACAGCCTGAATGATATCTGACCCTGACCCATGCAAGGGGTGGGGGGACCAGAGCACTCAAGTGCAGAGCCACATGGGGCACAGGAATGGGTGGCACCACGGCACCTAGCTTGTGGTTGCATTACAAGCATGTCAGGCCACGTGTGCATATATCAATGTGAAGGGGCGAGTCAGGCAGGCAGGTTGGATGCTGGGTTGGGCAGCATAGCCCCCAGTGTGGTACACCAAGGGGTAAGGGCAGCATGTGCTAGCACACCATGCATGTGCAGTCTTTCAACATGCAACACAGCACAGGACAGCATACAAATCGATCATGGTGAATGGCAAGGCACAGTGATGCAAGTATGCGGGGCTATGAGAATCCTACCCCTTCTTATGTACTCGTGCATGATGACAAGGGAGCAGTAGGGCATGCAAAGTCTTTGCCACGTGCCCAACTCACATTGTGGTCACCCCCAAGTGGTTCCAGTAATTATTCTGGCTTCAATTATGCTTATATAGCGTAGTACATCATTTCTGACATGTCAACCTTTTTGAAACCTGCAAAACCCGTTAAAACCCACCTTTAGGCCACCCCGCCACCAGGGGCCACGTGAGTGAGTGCAGCAGTCCAGCCACGCAGCCGTTTGGCCTGGCTATCTATTATATACATATAGCGACTGCCGTTGTATGGTTGGCACAAGCTGGAGGTCTTTTAGGGTTTTAGGGTTTAGGGTTTAGGGTTTTAAGGGTTTAGGGTTTTAGGGTTTTAGGGTTTTAGGGTTTTAGGGTTTTAGGGTTTTAGGGTTTTAGGGTTTTAGGGTTTTAGGGTTTTAGGGTTTTAGGTTTTTAGGGTTTTAGGGTTTAGGGTTTTAGGGTTTTAGGGTTTTAGGGTTTTAGGGTTTTAGGGTTTTGGGTTTTAGGGTTTTAGGGTTTTAGGGGTTTAGGGTTTTAGGGTTTTAGGGTTTTAGGGTTTTAGGGTTTTAGGGTTTTAGGGTTTTAGGGTTTTAGGGTTTTAGGGTTTTAGGGTTTTAGGGTTTTAGGGTTTTAGGGTTTTAGGGTTTTAGGGTTTTAGGGTTTTAGGGTTTTAGGGTTTTAGGGTTTTAGGGTTTTAGGGTTTTAGGGTTTTAGGGTTTTAGGGTTTTAGGGTTTTAGGGTTTTAGGGTTTTAGGGTTTTAGGGTTTTAGGGTTTTAGGGTTTTAGGGTTTTAGGGTTTTAGGGTTTTAGGGTTTTAGGGTTTTAGGGTTTTAGGGTTTTAGGGTTTTAGGGTTTTAGGGGTTTAGGGTTTTAGGGTTTTAGGGTT
>NW_025061554.1:0-21325 GCF_000002595.2 Chlamydomonas reinhardtii
TGCGGCTGAGGTTGAGCACCGCCGCGCCGGCTCTGCGGGTTACTGCTACGCTGCGCTTTTTCGTCCTTGGAAGGTAGCAAACCCTTGTAAAACTTCTTGTTCTTAGCGACACTCCCGGCTGAGCGGAAAGACATGACGACACATTTAGTCGGGAGAGTCGGTGTAGTATCCCGGGTAATGTTTAGGATGCGATAACGTGTGATCAGCGTTTAGAGGTAAGGCGTGCAGACTAAAGGGCCTGCTGGCGCTGTCATGCAGGGGTCCGATGGGGGGCGATGGTGGGCCGGGAGCGCGGGGAACTTCTCTCGCGGCTTCCGGGCGAGAACCTTATGCATTTTGAGCTATCTGCATGTGGATTTGCAACTTTCGATATAATTACGATTTGCGTGGGACCGCCCCATTCACCTAAGAAGCGGGCCTATTGGCCGCCCCACCCGCTGGTAAATTGCGAGTGGGGCGCGCGCCATACCTGCGGCGTGTAGCCTTGCACGCACCCCTGGGCTGGGCGCCCCCAGCGCGCGTCCGTGTGGGAGCTGTCTTGCCATGGCGTGATGCTGATGACTGCACTGCATGTACGCAGAGGGGACTGGAGGGCTGGGGGCAGAAGTGGGATGCAGGGGAGGGGCGTGGCGGGCCCAGGAAGTGCACGCAGGGGACGGCCCGGGCACCGTGTCACGGCCCCACGTGCGACGCGTTGGTGGGGCTGCTTGCGAGCGCTGCGAGAAATTAGATATATTGCAGCATACGTAAGACACATGGATAACTGGGCAAACTGCAGTCGGTCGCGCTTCAGGAGTTGTTTTCGCAATTTACGCGCGGCCGACCTGGTCGCGAGCCGCTCAGGGTCAGTCTAAAAGTCGGCACTTTCCTGGCGTCGGTTCCTCCATTTGTGTATTCGCATATAGCTGGGTCCAAATGACCGCAAACAAGCTACCTTGAAGTGGGGGTAGTCCGAATCCTAACGGAATGCGGACCCGGCAAACATGTCGGCATGCCCACCGACGCGCCAGGTATGCGCCTCGGGCCCAGCCGGGGAGCTCCTAGCACTCCAGCATGGACACGCGTATGAAGTCAGCCGGCAGGGGCATTTGTGCGACCGCCGCGCGGGCGCTGGGCCCGTCTGTGGGCCCTGCGCCGTGTGGGGTGGCCGGGCGCCCGGCCACCGTGTGGCCCGGCCGTGTTGCTTCCTGGCGGCCCGAGTGCCGGTATTGCATGATATCTGCGGTGTCTGACGATGGCCAGTGGGGCAGGGACAGCGCACAGGCACCAAGGCACGCAAGTGGCCCACACGGCCTGCCGCTGGCACACGCCGTGAAGGGCCCCCACACACAAAGCTGGAATGTCCCCGCATGCGCTCTGTCCGCCCCGACCCCTCGCGCCGCCCCACGTGACCTGCAAGGCCCCAGGTATCATCTGATGAAGCGGGGCAGCAGCACCCCTTGAAGCCAAGGGCCAAGACTGAGGACGCATTGCACTTATGCCTGGGGCGCCGGTGGGAGGCAAGTAAACAGTACGGGCGGGCGCGTGTCAGCGGCCCTAGGCTGCCCAGAGCCACCTGCATCGAAATGCACACACTCTATGTCGGGCATCTGCGCCATAGCAGCGTGCGCGGTCAGCCGCGGCAGCTCCTGCAAGCTCCGGGCGCGGCGTGTAGCCTTGCACGCACCCCTGGGCTGGGCGCCCCCAGCGCGCGTCCGTGTGGGAGCTGTCTTGCCATGGCGTGATGCTGATGACTGCACTGCATGTACGCAGAGGGGACTGGAGGGCTGGGGGCAGAAGTGGGATGCAGGGGAGGGGCGTGGCGGGCCCAGGAAGTGCACGCAGGGGACGGCCCGGGCACCGTGTCACGGCCCCACGTGCGACGCGTTGGTGGGGCTGCTTGCGAGCGCTGCGAGAAATTAGATATATTGCAGCATACGTAAGGCACATGAATAACTGGGCAAACTGCAGTCGGTCGCGCTTCAGGAGTTGTTTTCGCAATTTACGCGCGGCCGACCTGGTCGCGAGCCGCTCAGGGTCAGTCTAAAAGTCGGCACTTTCCTGGCGTCGGTTCCTCCATTTGTGTATTCGCATATAGCTGGGTCCAAATGACCGCAAACAAGCTACCTTGAAGTGGGGGTAGTCCGAATCCTAACGGAATGCGGACCCGGCAAACATGTCGGCATGCCCACCGACGCGCCAGGTATGCGCCTCGGGCCCAGCCGGGGAGCTCCTAGCACTCCAGCATGGACACGCGTATGAAGTCAGCCGGCAGGGGCATTTGTGCGACCGCCGCGCGGGCGCTGGGCCCGTCTGTGGGCCCTGCGCCGTGTGGGGTGGCCGGGCGCCCGGCCACCGTGTGGCCCGGCCGTGTTGCTTCCTGGCGGCCCGAGTGCCGGTATTGCATTCTATCTGCGGTGTCTGACGATGGCCAGTGGGGCAGGGACAGCGCACAGGCACCAAGGCACGCAAGTGGCCCACACGGCCTGCCGCTGGCACACGCCGTGAAGGGCCCCCACACACAAAGCTGGCATGTCCCCGCACGCGCTCTGTCCGCCCCGACCCCTCGCGCCGCCCCACGTGACCTGCAAGGCCCCAGGTATCATCTGATGAAGCGGGGCAGCAGCACCCCTTGAAGCCAAGGGCCAAGACTGAGGACGCATTGCACTTATGCCTGGGGCGCCGGTGGGAGGCAAGTAAACAGTACGGGCGGGCGCGTGTCAGCGGCCCTAGGCTGCCCAGAGCCACCTGCATCGCAATGCACACACTCTATGTCGGGCATCTGCGCCATAGCAGCGTGCGCGGTCAGCCGCGGCAGCTCCTGCAAGCTCCGGGCGCGGCGTGTAGCCTTGCACGCACCCCTGGGCTGGGCGCCCCCAGCGCGCGTCCGTGTGGGAGCTGTCTTGCCATGGCGTGATGCTGATGACTGCATTGCATGTACACAGAGGGGACTGGAGGGCTGGGGGCAGAAGTGGGATGCAGGGGAGGGGCGTGGCGGGCCCAGGAAGTGCACGCAGGGGACGGCCCGGGCACCGTGTCACGGCCCGACGTGCGACGCGTTGGTGGGGCTGCTTGCGAGCGCTGCGAGAAATTAGATATATTGCAGCATACGTAAGACACATGTATAACTGGGCAAACTGCAGTCGGTCGCGCTTCAGGAGTTGTTTTCGCAATTTACGCGCGGCCGACCTGGTCGCGAGCCGCTCAGGGTCAGTCTAAAAGTCGGCACTTTCCTGGCGTCGGTTCCTCCATTTGTGTATTCGCATATAGCTGGGTCCAAATGACCGCAAACAAGCTACCTTGAAGTGGGGGTAGTCCGAATCCTAACGGAATGCGGACCCGGCAAACATGTCGGCATGCCCACCGACGCGCCAGGTATGCGCCTCGGGCCCAGCCGGGGAGCTCCTAGCACTCCAGCATGGACACGCGTATGAAGTCAGCCGGCAGGGGCATTTGTGCGACCGCCGCGCGGGCGCTGGGCCCGTCTGTGGGCCCTGCGCCGTGTGGGGTGGCCGGGCGCTCGGCCACCGTGTGGCCCGGCCGTGTTGCTTCCTGGCGGCCCGAGTGCCGATATTGCATTCTATCTGCGGTGTCTGACGATGGCCAGTGGGGCAGGGACAGCGCACGAGCACCAAGGCACGCAAGTGGCCCACACGGCCTGCCGCTGGCACACGCCGTGAAGGGCCCCCACACACAAAGCTGGCATGTCCCCGCACGCGCCTGTCCGCCCCGACCCCTCGCGCCGCCCCACGTGACCTGCAAGGCCCCAGGTATCATCTGATGAAGCGGGGCAGCAGCACCCCTTGAAGCCAAGGGCCAAGACTGAGGACGCATTGCACTTATGCCTGGGGCGCCGGTGGGAGGCAAGTAAACAGTACGGGCGGGCGCGTGTCAGCGGCCCTAGGCTGCCCAGAGCCACCTGCATCGCAATGCACACACTCTATGTCGGGCATCTGCGCCATAGCAGCGTGCGCGGTCAGCCGCGGCAGCTCCTGCAAGCTCCGGGCGCGGCGTGTAGCCTTGCACGCACCCCTGGGCTGGGCGCCCCCAGCGCGCGTCCGTGTGGGAGCTGTCTTGCCATGGCGTGATGCTGATGACTGCACTGCATGTACGCAGAGGGGACTGGAGGGCTGGGGGCAGAAGTGGGATGCAGGGGAGGGGCGTGGCGGGCCCAGGAAGTGCACGCAGGGGACGGCCCGGGCACCGTGTCACGGCCCCACGTGCGACGCGTTGGTGGGGCTGCTTGCGAGCGCTGCGAGAAATTAGATATATTGCAGCATACGTAAGACACATGGATAACTGGGCAAAATGCAGTCGGTCGCGCTTCAGGAGTTGTTTTCGCAATTTACGCGCGGCCGACCTGGTCGCGAGCCGCTCAGGGTCAGTCTAAAAGTCGGCACTTTCCTGGCGTCGGTTCCTCCATTTGTGTATTCGCATATAGCTGGGTCCAAATGACCGCAAACAAGCTACCTTGAAGTGGGGGTAGTCCGAATCCTAACGGAATGCGGACCCGGCAAACATGTCGGCATGCCCACCGACGCGCCAGGTATGCGCCTCGGGCCCAGCCGGGGAGCTCCTAGCACTCCAGCATGGACACGCGTATGAAGTCAGCCGGCAGGGGCATTTGTGCGACCGCCGCGCGGGCGCTGGGCCCGTCTGTGGGCCCTGCGCCGTGTGGGGTGGCCGGGCGCCCGGCCACCGTGTGGCCCGGCCGTGTTGCTTCCTGGCGGCCCGAGTGCCGGTATTGCATGATATCTGCGGTGTCTGACGATGGCCAGTGGGGCAGGGACAGTGCACAGGCACCAAGGCACGCAAGTGGCCCACACGGCCTGCCGCTGGCACACGCCGTGAAGGGCCCCCACACACAAAGCTGGAATGTCCCCGCACGCGCTCTGTCCGCCCCGACCCCTCGCGCCGCCCCACGTGACCTGCAAGGCCCCAGGTATCATCTGACGAAGCGGGGCAGCAGCACCCCTTGAAGCCAAGGGCCAAGACTGAGGACGCATTGCACTTATGCCTGGGGCGCCGGTGGGAGGCAAGTAAACAGTACGGGCGGGCGCGTGTCAGCGGCCCTAGGCTGCCCAGAGCCACCTGCATCGCAATGCACACACTCTATGTCGGGCATCTGCGCCATAGCAGCGTGCGCGGTCAGCCGCGGCAGCTCCTGCAAGCTCCGGGCGCGGCGTGTAGCCTTGCACGCACCCCTGGGCTGGGCGCCCCCAGCGCGCGTCCGTGTGGGAGCTGTCTTGCCATGGCGTGATGCTGATGACTGCACTGCATGTACGCAGAGGGGACTGGAGGGCTGGGGGCAGAAGTGGGATGCAGGGGAGGGGCGTGGCGGGCCCAGGAAGTGCACGCAGGGGACGGCCCGGGCACCGTGTCACGGCCCCACGTGCGACGCGTTGGTGGGGCTGCTTGCGAGCGCTGCGAGAAATTAGATATATTGCAGCATACGTAAGACACATGTATAACTGGGCAAACTGCAGTCAGTCGCGCTTCAGGAGTTGTTTTCGCAATTTACGCGCGGCCGACCTGGTCGCGAGCCGCTCAGGGTCAGTCTAAAAGTCGGCACTTTCCTGGCGTCGGTTCCTCCATTTGTGTATTCACATATAGCTGGGTCCAAATGACCGCAAACAAGCTACCTTGAAGTGGGGGTAGTCCGAGTCCTAACGGAATGCGGACCCGGCAAACATGTCGGCATGCCCACCGACGCGCCAGGTGTGCGCCTCGGGCCCAGCCGGGGAGCTCCTAGCACTCCAGCATGGACACGCGTATGAAGTCAGCCGGCAGGGGCATTTGTGCGACCGCCGCGCGGGCGCTGGGCCCGTCTGTGGGCTCTGCGCCGTGTGGGGTGGCCGGGCGCCCGGCCACCGTGTGGCCCGGCCGTGTTGCTTCCTGGCGGCCCGAGTGCCGGTATTGCATGCTCTCTGCGGTGTCTGACGATGGCCAGTGGGGCAGGGACAGCGCACAGGCACCAAGGCATGCAAGCGGCCCACACGGCCTGCCGCTGGCACACGCCGTGAAGGGCCCCCACACACAAAGCTGGCATGTCCCCGCACGCGCTCTGTCCGCCCCGACCCCTCGCGCCGCCCCACGTGACCTGCAAGGCCCCAGGTATCATCTGACGAAGCGGGGCAGCAGCACCCCTTGAAGCCAAGGGCCAAGACTGAGGACGCATTGCACTTATGCCTGGGGCGCCGGTGGGAGGCAAGTAAACAGTAAGGGCGGGCGCGTGTCGGCGGCCCTAGGCTGCCCAGAGCCACCTGCATCGCAATGCACACACTCTATGTCGGGCATCTGCGCCATAGCAGCGCGCGCGGTCAGCCGCGGCAGCTCCTGCAAGCTCCGGGCGCGGCGTGTAGCCTTGCACGCACCCCTGGGCTGGGCGCGCGTCCGTGTGGGAGCTGTCTTGCCATGGCGTGATGCTGATGACTGCACTGCATGTACACAGAGGGGACTGGAGGGCTGGGGGCAGAAGTGGGATGCAGGGGAGGGGCGTGGCGGGCCCAGGAAGTGCACGCAGGGGACGGCCCGGGCACCGTGTCACGGCCCCACGTGCGACGCGTTGGTGGGGATGCTTGCGAGCGCTGCGAGAAATTAGATATATTTCAGCATACGTAAGACACATGGATAACTGGGCAAACTGCAGTCGGTCGCGCTTCAGGAGTTGTTTTCGCAATTTACGCGCGGCCGACCTGGTCGCGAGCCGCTCAGGGTCAGTCTAAAAGTCGGCACTTTCCTGGCGTCGGTTCCTCCATTTGTGTATTCGCATATAGCTGGGTCCAAATGACCGCAAACAAGCTACCTTGAAGTGGGGGTAGTCCGAGTCCTAACGGAATGCGGACCCGGCAAACATGTCGGCATGCCCACCGACGCGCCAGGTGTGCGCCTCGGGCCCAGCCGGGGAGCTCCTAGCACTCTGGCATGGACACGCGTATGAAGTCAGCCGGCAGGGGCATTTGTGCGACCGCCGCGCGGGCGCTGGGCCCGTCTGTGGGCCCTGCGCCGTGTGGGGTGGCCGGGCGCCCGGCCACCGTGTGGCCCGGCCGTGTTGCTTCCTGGCGGCCCGAGTGCCGGTATTGCATGATATCTGCGGTGTCTGACGATGGCCAGTGGGGCAGGGACAGTGCACAGGCACCAAGGCACGCAAGTGGCCCACACGGCCTGCCGCTGGCACACGCCGTGAAGGGCCCCCACACACAAAGCTGGAATGTCCCCGCACGCGCTCTGTCCGCCCCGACCCCTCGCGCCGCCCCACGTGACCTGCAAGGCCCCAGGTATCAGCGGGGCAGCAGCACCCCTTGAAGCCAAGGGCCAAGACTGAGGACGCATTGCACTTATGCCTGGGGCGCCGGTGGGAGGCAAGTAAACAGTACGGGCGGGCGCGTGTCAGCGGCCCTAGGCTGCCCAGAGCCACCTGCATCGCAATGCACACACTCTATGTCGGGCATCTGCGCCATAGCAGCGTGCGCGGTCAGCCGCGGCAGCTCCTGCAAGCTCCGGGCGCGGCGTGTAGCCTTGCACGCACCCCTGGGCTGGGCGCCCCCAGCGCGCGTCCGTGTGGGAGCTGTCTTGCCATGGCGTGATGCTGATGACTGCACTGCATGTACGCAGAGGGGACTGGAGGGCTGGGGGCAGAAGTGGGATGCAGGGGAGGGGCGTGGCGGGCCCAGGAAGTGCACGCAGGGGACGGCCCGGGCACCGTGTCACGGCCCCACGTGCGACGCGTTGGTGGGGCTGCTTGCGAGCGCTGCGAGAAATTAGATATATTGCAGCATACGTAAGACACATGGATAACTGGGCAAACTGCAGTCGGTCGCGCTTCAGGAGTTGTTTTCGCAATTTACGCGCGGCCGACCTGGTCGCGAGCCGCTCAGGGTCAGTCTAAAAGTCGGCACTTTCCTGGCGTCGGTTCCTCCATTTGTGTATTCGCATATAGCTGGGTCCAAATGACCGCAAACAAGCTACCTTGAAGTGGGGGTAGTCCGAATCCTAACGGAATGCGGACCCGGCAAACATGTCGGCATGCCCACCGACGCGCCAGGTATGCGCCTCGGGCCCAGCCGGGGAGCTCCTAGCACTCCAGCATGGACACGCGTATGAATTCAGCCGGCAGGGGCATTTGTGCGACCGCCGCGCGGGCGCTGGGCCCGTCTGTGGGCCCTGCGCCGTGTGGGGTGGCCGGGCGCCCGGCCACCGTGTGGCCCGGCCGTGTTGCTTCCTGGCGGCCCGAGTGCCGGTATTGCATGATATCTGCGGTGTCTGACGATGGCCAGTGGGGCAGGGACAGTGTAGAGGCACCAAGGCACGCAAGTGGCCCACACGGCCTGCCGCTGGCACACGCCGTGAAGGGCCCCCACACACAAAGCTGGAATGTCCCCGCACGCGCTCTGTCCGCCCCGACCCCTCGCGCCGCCCCACGTGACCTGCAAGGCCCCAGGTATCATCTGATGAAGCGGGGCAGCAGCACCCCTTGAAGCCAAGGGCCAAGACTGAGGACGCATTGCACTTATGCCTGGGGCGCCGGTGGGAGGCAAGTAAACAGTACGGGCGGGCGCGTGTCAGCGGCCCTAGGCTGCCCAGAGCCACCTGCATCGCAATGCACACACTCTATGTCGGGCATCTGCGCCATAGCAGCGTGCGCGGTCAGCCGCGGCAGCTCCTGCAAGCTCCGGGCGCGGCGTGTAGCCTTGCACGCACCCCTGGGCTGGGCGCCCCCAGCGCGCGTCCGTGTGCGAGCTGTCTTGCCATGGCGTGATGCTGATGACTGCATTGCATGTACGCAGAGGGGACTGGAGGGCTGGGGGCAGAAGTGGGATGCAGGGGAGGGGCGTGGCGGGCCCAGGAAGTGCACGCAGGGGACGGCCCGGGCACCGTGTCACGGCCCCACGTGCGACGCGTTGGTGGGGCTGCTTGCGAGCGCTGCGAGAAATTAGATATATTGCAGCATACGTAAGACACATGGATAACTGGGCAAACTGCAGTCGGTCGCGCTTCAGGAGTTGTTTTCGCAATTTACGCGCGGCCGACCTGGTCACGAGCCGCTCAGGGTCAGTCTAAAAGTCGGCACTTTCCTGGCGTCGGTTCCTCCATTTGTGTATTCGCATATAGCTGGGTCCAAATGACCGCAAACAAGCTACCTTGAAGTGGGGGTAGTCCGAATCCTAACGGAATGCGGACCCGGCAAACATGTCGGCATGCCCACCGACGCGCCAGGTATGCGCCTCGGGCCCAGCCGGGGAGCTCCTAGCACTCCAGCATGGACACGCGTATGAAGTCAGCCGGCAGGGGCATTTGTGCGACCGCCGCGCGGGCGCTGGGCCCGTCTGTGGGCCCTGCGCCGTGTGGGGTGGCCGGGCGCCCGGCCACCGTGTGGCCCGGCCGTGTTGCTTCCTGGCGGCCCGAGTGCCGGTATTGCATTCTATCTGCGGTGTCTGACGATGGCCAGTGGGGCAGGGACAGCGCACAGGCACCAAGGCACGCAAGTGGCCCACACGGCCTGCCGCTGGCACACGCCGTGAAGGGCCCCCACACACAAAGCTGGCATGTCCCCGCACGCGCCTGTCCGCCCCGACCCCTCGCGCCGCCCCACGTGACCTGCAAGGCCCCAGGTATCATCTGATGAAGCGGGGCAGCAGCACCCCTTGAAGCCAAGGGCCAAGACTGAGGACGCATTGCACTTATGCCTGGGGCGCCGGTGGGAGGCAAGTAAACAGTACGGGCGGGCGCGTGTCAGCGGCCCTAGGCTGCCCAGAGCCACCTGCATCGCAATGCACACACTCTATGTCGGGCATCTGCGCCATAGCAGCGTGCGCGGTCAGCCGCGGCAGCTCCTGCAAGCTCCGGGCGCGGCGTGTAGCCTTGCACGCACCCCTGGGCTGGGCGCCCCCAGCGCGCGTCCGTGTGCGAGCTGTCTTGCCATGGCGTGATGCTGATGACTGCACTGCATGTACGCAGAGGGGACTGGAGGGCTGGGGGCAGAAGTGGGATGCAGGGGAGGGGCGTGGCGGGCCCAGGAAGTGCACGCAGGGGACGGCCCGGGCACCGTGTCACGGCCCCACGTGCGACGCGTTGGTGGGGCTGCTTGCGAGCGCTGCGAGAAATTAGATATATTGCAGCATACGTAAGACACATGGATAACTGGGCAAACTGCAGTCGGTCGCGCTTCAGGAGTTGTTTTCGCAATTTACGCGCGGCCGACCTGGTCACGAGCCGCTCAGGGTCAGTCTAAAAGTCGGCACTTTCCTGGCGTCGGTTCCTCCATTTGTGTATTCGCATATAGCTGGGTCCAAATGACCGCAAACAAGCTACCTTGAAGTGGGGGTAGTCCGAATCCTAACGGAATGCGGACCCGGCAAACATGTCGGCATGCCCACCGACGCGCCAGGTATGCGCCTCGGGCCCAGCCGGGGAGCTCCTAGCACTCCAGCATGGACACGCGTATGAAGTCAGCCGGCAGGGGCATTTGTGCGACCGCCGCGCGGGCGCTGGGCCCGTCTGTGGGCCCTGCGCCGTGTGGGGTGGCCGGGCGCCCGGCCACCGTGTGGCCCGGCCGTGTTGCTTCCTGGCGGCCCGAGTGCCGATATTGCATTCTATCTGCTGTGTCTGACGATGGCCAGTGGGGCAGGGACAGCGCACAGGCACCAAGGCACGCAAGTGGCCCACACGGCCTGCCGCTGGCACACGCCGTGAAGGGCCCCCACACACAAAGCTGGCATGTCCCCGCACGCGCCTGTCCGCCCCGACCCCTCGCGCCGCCCCACGTGACCTGCAAGGCCCCAGGTATCATCTGATGAAGCGGGGCAGCAGCACCCCTTGAAGCCAAGGGCCAAGACTGAGGACGCATTGCACTTATGCCTGGGGCGCCGGTGGGAGGCAAGTAAACAGTACGGGCGGGCGCGTGTCAGCGGCCCTAGGCTGCCCAGAGCCACCTGCATCGCAATGCACACACTCTATGTCGGGCATCTGCGCCATAGCAGCGTGCGCGGTCAGCCGCGGCAGCTCCTGCAAGCTCCGGGCGCGGCGTGTAGCCTTGCACGCACCCCTGGGCTGGGCGCCCCCAGCGCGCGTCCGTGTGGGAGCTGTCTTGCCATGGCGTGATGCTGATGACTGCACTGCATGTACGCAGAGGGGACTGGAGGGCTGGGGGCAGAAGTGGGATGCAGGGGAGGGGCGTGGCGGGCCCAGGAAGTGCACGCAGGGGACGGCCCGGGCACCGTGTCACGGCCCCACGTGCGACGCGTTGGTGGGGCTGCTTGCGAGCGCTGCGAGAAATTAGATATATTGCAGCATACGTAAGACACATGGATAACTGGGCAAACTGCAGTCGGTCGCGCTTCAGGAGTTGTTTTCGCAATTTACGCGCGGCCGACCTGGTCGCGAGCCGCTCAGGGTCAGTCTAAAAGTCGGCACTTTCCTGGCGTCGGTTCCTCCATTTGTGTATTCGCATATAGCTGGGTCCAAATGACCGCAAACAAGCTACCTTGAAGTGGGGGTAGTCCGAATCCTAACGGAATGCGGACCCGGCAAACATGTCGGCATGCCCACCGACGCGCCAGGTATGCGCCTCGGGCCCAGCCGGGGAGCTCCTAGCACTCCAGCATGGACACGCGTATGAATTCAGCCGGCAGGGGCATTTGTGCGACCGCCGCGCGGGCGCTGGGCCCGTCTGTGGGCCCTGCGCCGTGTGGGGTGGCCGGGCGCCCGGCCACCGTGTGGCCCGGCCGTGTTGCTTCCTGGCGGCCCGAGTGCCGGTATTGCATGATATCTGCTGTGTCTGACGATGGCCAGTGGGGCAGGGACAGCGCACGAGCACCAAGGCACGCAAGTGGCCCACACGGCCTGCCGCTGGCACACGCCGTGAAGGGCCCCCACACACAAAGCTGGCATGTCCCCGCACGCGCCTGTCCGCCCCGACCCCTCGCGCCGCCCCACGTGACCTGCAAGGCCCCAGGTATCAGCGGGGCAGCAGCACCCCTTGAAGCCAAGGGCCAAGACTGAGGACGCATTGCACTTATGCCTGGGGCGCCGGTGGGAGGCAAGTAAACAGTACGGGCGGGCGCGTGTCAGCGGCCCTAGGCTGCCCAGAGCCACCTGCATCGCAATGCACACACTCTATGTCGGGCATCTGCGCCATAGCAGCGTGCGCGGTCAGCCGCGGCAGCTCCTGCAAGCTCCGGGCGCGGCGTGTAGCCTTGCACGCACCCCTGGGCTGGGCGCCCCCAGCGCGCGTCCGTGTGGGAGCTGTCTTGCCATGGCGTGATGCTGATGACTGCACTGCATGTACGCAGAGGGGACTGGAGGGCTGGGGGCAGAAGTGGGATGCAGGGGAGGGGCGTGGCGGGCCCAGGAAGTGCACGCAGGGGACGGCCCGGGCACCGTGTCACGGCCCCACGTGCGACGCGTTGGTGGGGCTGCTTGCGAGCGCTGCGAGAAATTAGATATATTGCAGCATACGTAAGACACATGTATAACTGGGCAAACTGCAGTCGGTCGCGCTTCAGGAGTTGTTTTCGCAATTTACGCGCGGCCGACCTGGTCGCGAGCCGCTCAGGGTCAGTCTAAAAGTCGGCACTTTCCTGGCGTCGGTTCCTCCATTTGTGTATTCGCATATAGCTGGGTCCAAATGACCGCAAACAAGCTACCTTGAAGTGGGGGTAGTCCGAATCCTAACGGAATGCGGACCCGGCAAACATGTCGGCATGCCCACCGACGCGCCAGGTATGCGCCTCGGGCCCAGCCGGGGAGCTCCTAGCACTCCAGCATGGACACGCGTATGAATTCAGCCGGCAGGGGCATTTGTGCGACCGCCGCGCGGGCGCTGGGCCCGTCTGTGGGCTCTGCGCCGTGTGGGGTGGCCGGGCGCCCGGCCACCGTGTGGCCCGGCCGTGTTGCTTCCTGGCGGCCCGAGTGCCGGTATTGCATGCTCTCTGCGGTGTCTGACGATGGCCAGTGGGGCAGGGACAGCGCACGAGCACCAAGGCACGCAAGTGGCCCACACGGCCTGCCGCTGGCACACGCCGTGAAGGGCCCCCACACACAAAGCTGGCATGTCCCCGCACGCGCCTGTCCGCCCCGACCCCTCGCGCCGCCCCACGTGACCTGCAAGGCCCCAGGTATCAGCGGGGCAGCAGCACCCCTTGAAGCCAAGGGCCAAGACTGAGGACGCATTGCACTTATGCCTGGGGCGCCGGTGGGAGGCAAGTAAACAGTACGGGCGGGCGCGTGTCAGCGGCCCTAGGCTGCCCAGAGCCACCTGCATCGCAATGCACACACTCTATGTCGGGCATCTGCGCCATAGCAGCGTGCGCGGTCAGCCGCGGCAGCTCCTGCAAGCTCCGGGCGCGGCGTGTAGCCTTGCACGCACCCCTGGGCTGGGCGCCCCCAGCGCGCGTCCGTGTGGGAGCTGTCTTGCCATGGCGTGATGCTGATGACTGCACTGCATGTACACAGAGGGGACTGGAGGGCTGGGGGCAGAAGTGGGATGCAGGGGAGGGGCGTGGCGGGCCCAGGAAGTGCACGCAGGGGACGGCCCGGGCACCGTGTCACGGCCCCACGTGCGACGCGTTGGTGGGGCTGCTTGCGAGCGCTGCGAGAAATTAGATATATTGCAGCATACGTAAGACACATGGATAACTGGGCAAACTGCAGTCGGTCGCGCTTCAGGAGTTGTTTTCGCAATTTACGCGCGGCCGACCTGGTCGCGAGCCGCTCAGGGTCAGTCTAAAAGTCGGCACTTTCCTGGCGTCGGTTCCTCCATTTGTGTATTCACATATAGCTGGGTCCAAATGACCGCAAACAAGCTACCTTGAAGTGGGGGTAGTCCGAATCCTAACGGAATGCGGACCCGGCAAACATGTCGGCATGCCCACCGACGCGCCAGGTATGCGCCTCGGGCCCAGCCGGGGAGCTCCTAGCACTCCAGCATGGACACGCGTATGAAGTCAGCCGGCAGGGGCATTTGTGCGACCGCCGCGCGGGCGCTGGGCCCGTCTGTGGGCCCTGCGCCGTGTGGGGTGGCCGGGCGCCCGGCCACCGTGTGGCCCGGCCGTGTTGCTTCCTGGCGGCCCGAGTGCCGGTATTGCATGCTCTCTGCTGTGTCTGACGATGGCCAGTGGGGCAGGGACAGCGCACAGGCACCAAGGCACGCAAGTGGCCCACACGGCCTGCCGCTGGCACACGCCGTGAAGGGCCCCCACACACAAAGCTGGCATGTCCCCGCACGCGCTCTGTCCGCCCCGACCCCTCGCGCCGCCCCACGTGACCTTCAAGGCCCGAGGTATCATCTGATGAAGCGGGGCAGCAGCACCCCTTGAAGCCAAGGGCCAAGACTGAGGACGCATTGCACTTATGCCTGGGGCGCCGGTGGGAGGCAAGTAAACAGTACGGGCGGGCGCGTGTCAGCGGCCCTAGGCTGCCCAGAGCCACCTGCATCGCAATGCACACACTCTATGTCGGGCATCTGCGCCATAGCAGCGTGCGCGGTCAGCCGCGGCAGCTCCTGCAAGCTCCGGGCGCGGCGTGTAGCCTTGCACGCACCCCTGGGCTGGGCGCCCCCAGCGCGCGTCCGTGTGGGAGCTGTCTTGCCATGGCGTGATGCTGATGACTGCACTGCATGTACACAGAGGGGACTGGAGGGCTGGGGGCAGAAGTGGGATGCAGGGGAGGGGCGTGGCGGGCCCAGGAAGTGCACGCAGGGGACGGCCCGGGCACCGTGTCACGGCCCCACGTGCGACGCGTTGGTGGGGCTGCTTGCGAGCGCTGCGAGAAATTAGATATATTGCAGCATACGTAAGACACATGGATAACTGGGCAAACTGCAGTCGGTCGCGCTTCAGGAGTTGTTTTCGCAATTTACGCGCGGCCGACCTGGTCGCGAGCCGCTCAGGGTCAGTCTAAAAGTCGGCACTTTCCTGGCGTCGGTTCCTCCATTTGTGTATTCACATATAGCTGGGTCCAAATGACCGCAAACAAGCTACCTTGAAGTGGGGGTAGTCCGAATCCTAACGGAATGCGGACCCGGCAAACATGTCGGCATGCCCACCGACGCGCCAGGTATGCGCCTCGGGCCCAGCCGGGGAGCTCCTAGCACTCCAGCATGGACACGCGTATGAAGTCAGCCGGCAGGGGCATTTGTGCGACCGCCGCGCGGGCGCTGGGCCCGTCTGTGGGCCCTGCGCCGTGTGGGGTGGCCGGGCGCCCGGCCACCGTGTGGCCCGGCCGTGTTGCTTCCTGGCGGCCCGAGTGCCGGTATTGCATGCTCTCTGCTGTGTCTGACGATGGCCAGTGGGGCAGGGACAGCGCACAGGCACCAAGGCACGCAAGTGGCCCACACGGCCTGCCGCTGGCACACGCCGTGAAGGGCCCCCACACACAAAGCTGGCATGTCCCCGCACGCGCTCTGTCCGCCCCGACCCCTCGCGCCGCCCCACGTGACCTTCAAGGCCCGAGGTATCATCTGATGAAGCGGGGCAGCAGCACCCCTTGAAGCCAAGGGCCAAGACTGAGGACGCATTGCACTTATGCCTGGGGCGCCGGTGGGAGGCAAGTAAACAGTACGGGCGGGCGCGTGTCAGCGGCCCTAGGCTGCCCAGAGCCACCTGCATCGCAATGCACACACTCTATGTCGGGCATCTGCGCCATAGCAGCGTGCGCGGTCAGCCGCGGCAGCTCCTGCAAGCTCCGGGCGCGGCGTGTAGCCTTGCACGCACCCCTGGGCTGGGCGCCCCCAGCGCGCGTCCGTGTGGGAGCTGTCTTGCCATGGCGTGATGCTGATGACTGCACTGCATGTACGCAGAGGGGACTGGAGGGCTGGGGGCAGAAGTGGGATGCAGGGGAGGGGCGTGGCGGGCCCAGGAAGTGCACGCAGGGGACGGCCCGGGCACCGTGTCACGGCCCCACGTGCGACGCGTTGGTGGGGCTGCTTGCGAGCGCTGCGAGAAATTAGATATATTGCAGCATACGTAAGACACATGGATAACTGGGCAAACTGCAGTCGGTCGCGCTTCAGGAGTTGTTTTCGCAATTTACGCGCGGCCGACCTGGTCGCGAGCCGCTCAGGGTCAGTCTAAAAGTCGGCACTTTCCTGGCGTCGGTTCCTCCATTTGTGTATTCGCATATAGCTGGGTCCAAATGACCGCAAACAAGCTACCTTGAAGTGGGGGTAGTCCGAATCCTAACGGAATGCGGACCCGGCAAACATGTCGGCATGCCCACCGACGCGCCAGGTATGCGCCTCGGGCCCAGCCGGGGAGCTCCTAGCACTCCAGCATGGACACGCGTATGAAGTCAGCCGGCAGGGGCATTTGTGCGACCGCCGCGCGGGCGCTGGGCCCGTCTGTGGGCCCTGCGCCGTGTGGGGTGGCTGGGCGCTCGGCCACCGTGTGGCCCGGCCGTGTTGCTTCCTGGCGGCCCGAGTGCCGATATTGCATTCTATCTGCGGTGTCTGACGATGGCCAGTGGGGCAGGGACAGCGCACAGGCACCAAGGCACGCAAGTGGCCCACACGGCCTGCCGCTGGCACACGCCGTGAAGGGCCCCCACACACAAAGCTGGCATGTCCCCGCACGCGCTCTGTCCGCCCCGACCCCTCGCGCCGCCCCACGTGACCTTCAAGGCCCGAGGTATCATCTGATGAAGTGGGGCAGCAGCACCCCTTGAAGCCAAGGGCCAAGACTGAGGATGCATTGCACTTATGCCTGGGGCGCCGGTGGGAGGCAAGTAAACAGTACGGGCGGGCGCGTGTCAGCGGCCCTAGGCTGCCCAGAGCCACCTGCATCGCAATGCACACACTCTATGTCGGGCATCTGCGCCATAGCAGCGTGCGCGGTCAGCCGCGGCAGCTCCTGCAAGCTCCGGGCGCGGCGTGTAGCCTTGCACGCACCCCTGGGCTGGGCGCCCCCAGCGCGCGTCCGTGTGGGAGCTGTCTTGCCATGGCGTGATGCTGATGACTGCACTGCATGTACGCAGAGGGGACTGGAGGGCTGGGGGCAGAAGTGGGATGCAGGGGAGGGGCGTGGCGGGCCCAGGAAGTGCACGCAGGGGACGGCCCGGGCACCGTGTCACGGCCCGACGTGCGACGCGTTGGTGGGGCTGCTTGCGAGCGCTGCGAGAAATTAGATATATTGCAGCATACGTAAGACACATGGATAACTGGGCAAACTGCAGTCGGTCGCGCTTCAGGAGTTGTTTTCGCAATTTACGCGCGGCCGACCTGGTCGCGAGCCGCTCAGGGTCAGTCTAAAAGTCGGCACTTTCCTGGCGTCGGTTCCTCCATTTGTGTATTCGCATATAGCTGGGTCCAAATGACCGCAAACAAGCTACCTTGAAGTGGGGGTAGTCCGAATCCTAACGGAATGCGGACCCGGCAAACATGTCGGCATGCCCACCGACGCGCCAGGTATGCGCCTCGGGCCCAGCCGGGGAGCTCCTAGCACTCCAGCATGGACACGCGTATGAAGTCAGCCGGCAGGGGCATTTGTGCGACCGCCGCGCGGGCGCTGGGCCCGTCTGTGGGCCCTGCGCCGTGTGGGGTGGCTGGGCGCCCGGCCACCGTGTGGCCCGGCCGTGTTGCTTCCTGGCGGCCCGAGTGCCGATATTGCATTCTATCTGCGGTGTCTGACGATGGCCAGTGGGGCAGGGACAGCGCACAGGCACCAAGGCACGCAAGTGGCCCACACGGCCTGCCGCTGGCACACGCCGTGAAGGGCCCCCACACACAAAGCTGGCATGTCCCCGCACGCGCTCTGTCCGCCCCGACCCCTCGCGCCGCCCCACGTGATCTGCAAGGCCCGAGGTATCATCTGATGAAGTGGGGCAGCAGCACCCCTTGAAGCCAAGGGCCAAGACTGAGGACGCATTGCACTTATGCCTGGGGCGCCGGTGGGAGGCAAGTAAACAGTACGGGCGGGCGCGTGTCAGCGGCCCTAGGCTGCCCAGAGCCACCTGCATCGCAATGCCCACACTCTATGTCGGGCATCTGCGCCATAGCAGCGTGCGCGGTCAGCCGCGGCAGCTCCTGCAAGCTCCGGGCGCGGCGTGTAGCCTTGCACGCACCCCTGGGCTGGGCGCCCCCAGCGCGCGTCCGTGTGGGAGCTGTCTTGCCATGGCGTGATGCTGATGACTGCACTGCATGTACGCAGAGGGGACTGGAGGGCTGGGGGCAGAAGTGGGATGCAGGGGAGGGGTGTGGCGGGCCCAGGAAGTGCACGCAGGGGACGGCCCGGGCACCGTGTCACGGCCCCACGTGCGACGCGTTGGTGGGGCTGCTTGCGAGCGCTGCGAGAAATTAGATATATTGCAGCATACGTAAGACACATGGATAACTGGGCAAACTGCAGTCGGTCGCGCTTCAGGAGTTGTTTTCGCAATTTACGCGCGGCCGACCTGGTCGCGAGCCGCTCAGGGTCCAGCTAGGACGCGCGCCCCACTCGCAATTTACCAGCGGGTGGGGCGGCCAATAGGCCCGCTTCTTAGGTGAATGGGGCGGTCCCACGCAAATCGTAACTATATCGAAAGTTGCAAATCCACATGCAAATAGCTCAAAATGCATGCCCGGAAGCCGCGAGAGAAGTTCCCCGCGCTCCCGGCCCACCATCGCCCCCCATCAGACCCCTGCATGGCCCTTTGCACACGCGAGCAGGCGCTGTAGTCTGCACGCCTCATCTCTATACGCATATCACACTTAATCGCATCCTAAAACATTACCCGGGATACTACACCGCGCTTCCGGCGACGGATGTGGACCCGCAAGCTCTGGGCCTAAGCGTCATGGCAAGTCTTGTTGTTTCTCTTGAATGATGCGCCCATTCATGCGTATGGAAAAGGCGCCTGAACTTCGCCTTGCAACATTTTGCGTAGGCACCTAAATCGCTTGCCGCCAGCGTCAGCCATAACTGCCGTCTGAAGCTTAAACTTTTTAACAAGGAGGTTGACGAACAACACACCCGCTTCATCAGCGGTGAGCGCACGGTGGAGGAGGATGCCTGCCTTCCGCCGGGCAGCATCACCCTGACCACGTACCCCACACTGGGCGCGAGGTTCCAGGTGAACCTCAGTGGCTGGTGCAACTGTCAAGAGGTATGTTCGTGGACAAGAGGGCGATCCGGGAGGGCGGGCTGGAGGGATGGGGAGACGCAGGGAGGCTGGAGGGGACAGGGAGACACGGGCGACCAACAGCAAGACCCGGGGTGTGTGTGATGGAAGGTCGACAACCGTTTGTGTGCTGAACGCAGGTCAAGGACATAATCGTCGAGTTCCTGGAAGCCATGCATGGCGTCAGAGTCAAGAAGTTTCCGCAGTACAAGGCCAAGCTGGCTGCCATGGCTAGCCTGGACGAGGACAGCCCCATCACCTCCCTGCCTACCAACAAGTTCATCCGGTTCTGGGCTAGGAGGGGTGCGCAGCTCGTACTCTCCGCCCTACGAGAGTACCAGAGCGAGGGTGGTGCAGCTGTGAACGGGGAGGGCGGGGAGGGCGGGGAGGGCCAGGGCGACAGCGAGGGTGGAGGCACGGAGGTTGGCGAGGGCGAGGGTGAGGGTGGTGGGGCTGGCGGAGGCGGAGAAGACGGCGACAGCGGTGAGGGCACCAGCCCAGGCGCCAAGCTGCCACTGCGTCTAGGGGGCTTGGTCTCCAGCTTGCTCTGCAACAAGGGGCGCCTGGAACGGGGCGAGTGGAAGACGTGGCAGTACTCCGGCGGGGGCTGCAAGTGCGGCGGCTCCTGCCACGCTGCCCGGGTGTACCTCAGGTGGCCGGATGGCCTGCCCCTGGTGTGCTATGCCAGTGGGCACGTGCACGGCACCGTCGCGATCCACACGGCCGTGGTTGAGTGGGCGTGTAATCACGACCCCGCCTTCAAGGCGGACTACGAGAGGTGCGCGGGCGGGGGATCAGAGGGACTGCTTGCCGGCATACACGAATGTCGGCATATTGCACGTTTGGCAAGTTGAATCAAAGGTGATGTATCTGCAAACAACTTACAGGGCGGTGGCCGAGCGTGAAGAAGCGGCCAAGCAGAGGAAGGTGTGCCTGCATGTGTTTGCATGTGTCTGCATGTGCACGCATGCTGGCCAATGAGCGTGTACCTCTGTGTTGCGCTTGTGCTAACGCATCTCTTCACAGGAGGGTGGAATGCAGGCGGCTGGAGCTCGGGACATGCGGCAGGCAACTGCACGCGGAGTGACGGCTGCCAGTGATGAGGACAACAACATCGAGCTGGGCACAGGTATGGCATGGAAAAGGAAGACGCTCTCATGCTCACTGCCCGTTACTTTTCCTCACACCTTTTGTCACTCATTCCCGCGGTGTAGAGGCGCCGCAGCGCGGGAACAAGCAGCCCAAGCCTGGCAGCAAGAGCCGTAGGCAGCTGACAGATGCGGAGGTGAGTCAAACATATGGGCAGGCGGGCGGGACGGGGCAGGACTTGGAATTGCGCCGCGCGCCTTTGACCATAACCCTAGCACTATAGGAGCATGCATCTGTGCGAATTGCAGGCGCATCCGCCACCTTCGACTTTTGCGTGTGCGCCTTGGTGGGGGGTCCGGGGCCGGGTTGGAGGCTGGCCGGCCACCATCGCCGGACCTGGGCAGGCGGGCGGGACGGGGCAGGACTTGGAATTGCGCCGCGCGCCTTTTACCATATCCCTAGCACTATAGGAGCATGCATCTGTGCGAGTTGCAGGCGCATCCGCCACCTTCGACTTTTGCGTGTGCGCCTTGGTGGGGGGTCCGGGGCCGGGTTGGAGGCTGGCCGGCCACCATCGCCGGACCTGGGCAGGCGGGCGGGACGGGGCAGGACTTGGAATTGCGCCGCGCGCCTTTGACCATATCCCTAGCACTATAGGAGCATGCATCTGTGCGAGTTGCAGGCGCATGCGCCACCTTCGACTTTTGCGTGTGCGCCTTGGTGGGGGGTCCGGGGCCGGGTTGGAGGCTGGCCGGCCACCATCGCCGGACCTGGGCAGGCGGGCGGGACGGGGCAGGACTTGGAATTGCGCCGCGCGCCTTTGACCATAACCCTAGCACTATAGGAGCATGCATCTGTGCGAGTTGCAGGCGCATCCGCCACCTTCGACTTTTGCGTGTGCGCCTTGGTGGGGGGTCCGGGGCCGGGTTGGAGGCTGGCCGGCCACCATCGCCGGACCTGGGCAGGCGGGCAGGACGGGGCAGGACTTGGAATTGCGCCGCGCGCCTTTGACCATAACCCTAGCACTATAGGAGCATGCATCTGTGCAGTGCGGCAGGTGCATCTGCTCATTAACACGATCATCTCCTGTACGCGGCATTCTGCAGGCGGCGGAGGTGGTGGCCACGTACAAGGAAAAGCGGGCGGCGGGCCTGAAGAACAAGGA
>NW_025061555.1:0-21000 GCF_000002595.2 Chlamydomonas reinhardtii
CGCTCTTTGGCGGCCTGTTCGGCAGCGGCAGCCGCGGCGCCTCCGCCGTGTGCGCCAAGCCGGCGCAGCAGGCGCTGCAGGGCCCTGGCAGCGCAGGCGGCAGCTGTGTCGCTGCCGAGTTCGCCGCCCCTTGCGGTGCTGCGGCGCCGGAGGCGGAGCAGGAGGAGTCGTGCTGCGACGACGGCGCGGATGAGATGGAGGCCGGCGACTGCGACGCTGGCTTTAGCGTGCCGGCGATGAAGGAGTCAGTGGCGCGGCGCTCGCGCTCCTGCTCCGCGTCGCCGCCGGCCGCTGCCGCGGCGCCGGCGGAGCGCCAGCTGCGTGGCTCCGAGCTCCTGGCTTTCCTGAACCTCAAGCGCACCACGCAGGGCTACTGGGCCGCCGGCCCCGAGCTGGCGGCGGCGCTGGGCGTGCCGGTTGTGGACCTGACATCCGCTGCGGGTGCTGCCGGCAGCGGCGGCAGCACCGCAGCAGTGCTGCGCCCCGCCGGTCTGACCGACGACGCCTGGGCGACTGTGGTCGTGCTGGCTGTGCTGCGGCGCTGCCTGGCGGCTCAGCGGGAGGTGTGGGCGGACATGGAGGCCAAGGCGCTGGCATGGCTGGCGGCGGCATGGCCGGAGGGCGGCCGCAGCGTGGGAAGCACCGTCATGGCTCTGGCAAAGGCGCTGACGGTGGAGGCTTGAGCAGGCAGGCGTTTAGGGTGCATTGTCGTGCGCCCTAATGTATGTGTCGGTGTGTCACTGCCGCATATGGTATGCGGCTGTGGCTGAAAGAGTTGCCTTTTCACATTGCATTCTTTATTTTTGATTACAAATAAGAGGCACATAGACAGCTCTGTCCGCACGCTGCAGCGTATTGTTGTTTTACTGAGGATATCAGGTGGCTTAGGGCAAGGTCGAGCTCTTGCTGTGTGCATGTGTATTTGTGTGTCCGTGTGTGTGCCCGTGTCTGTGTGTGTGTGTGTGTGTGTGTGTGTGTGTGTGTGTGTGTGTGTGTGTGTGTGTGTGTGTGTGTGTGTGTGTGTGTGTGTGTGTGTGTGTGTGTGTGCGTGTGTGTGTGTGTGTGTGTGTGTGTGTGCGTGTGTGTGTGTGTGTGTGTGTGCGTGTGTGTTAGGAAACACGAGATGTGTAAGTGTATGTGTGTGTGTGTCAAAGAGCACAAGGAAAGCAAAGTATGTGTGCGTGTGGTTAGAAGTTTGTGTGCACGGTCTAGCGTGCACTCGTGTAGCCGCGTGGTGTCGGCGAGTGCACAGTGTAGGACAGTGCACCATGTGTTGTGGCCGGTCGCTGAGAGCATTGCGCTTGTACATACGATATGTGTGCAGAACCGGACATATGATTGCTGCTGATTGCTCCCCATCAATGAAGGCACGAGCTGAACAAGTGGATAAGCAGTACATGATGTATTGATGTTGCCGTAAGAGCGAACGGGAACAGGGCACTTGATACGGTATCCCGGAAGGAGATGCCGCCCTGTAAAATCCATGGTTACTGCCGCCTACTGTGCCTTTCCCTCTGAATCAAGAATGACTACGCGCATACTGCCGTGCCCTCCACTGCAGCTCTTGGTGCACTCCGCCGCGGCTCTGCCCTGTCCGTCGCCTGACGTTTCTGCCGCCTCCACACGGTGTAAAGCAGCCTAGATGCCAAACCTCGAACGAGGCAGAAACCAACCCACATTGCAGCGCCGCAGCGTGCGTTCGGCCGTTTATCAGCGAACCTTCTACCGTATCTGGCGACGGTTGAGACTTGAGAGCACACCTACGACAGTGTTCACCGAGTGGCCACGTCCGCCAGCAGCGGGTGCGTGCCCGCTTAGTGGTGCGGGAGTTGTGCAGCGGCCTTTAATAGCCACAAACACAACTACCGCATCCAGGAAACGAAATTGTTTGAGAGGACTGCGGCACGCGCGGGCGACCATCTCGTCGAGCTGTCTGACAGCACACTTAGGGGACGGTTTCGTATACCCATGCATTATGTTATTGTAAAAACTCATAGTGCGTGCTGGTACAACTTCAGCATCTAGTTTATAGCGAGGTTGTAGAATACTGCCGTGTGACGGCAGAGGAGCACGAGAAAAGAGCCCGAGTTTCGGCACGAGGAGCGCGCTTCCTCGAACTTGAAAATGACCTCTGACTTCACATAGGCAGCAGGATTACTGGAAGCTCAGCCGGACGAGCAGGGCCGAGTGCGATGGCGGGGCACAACTGTGACCAGCTGAGGCTGAGTCTTAGTGGCCTCACCGCCCTAGCTTTCCTGGCTTTCTGTGCCGTCAAAGTGGAGGCATGGGGCTACCATGGAGCACGAAGCTTGCCTGGGCTCGGCCGGCGTGTTGTCGCAGGGACAAGTTTTGACCTGCTCTCAGCGCTTGAGGACCCGAGCATTGACAGGATAGTATTAACGGGTGATCTCGTTCTCGACAAGCGCGTCTTCAGCTCGGACAGCGAGGTGAGAAGAAAAACGTTCCGCGCGCAGCGAGCGTCCTTCTGGAGCTGCTTCCTGCTGATTTGAGTAACTCATAATAATGTGGAATACATCGCTGCTTTCCGTGATGCACATGATGGTTACTTCCGTATGCCTGAGCCGCGTCACCAAGACTGGAGCTGACACCCCGTTCCTGCGGGCCCCTTCTTGTGCTGTCCCCTCCTGTCCCGTCCTGCAACAACACGTCTTTCCGCTACACATTCGGCGCAATGTGACTATCAAAAGTATCCTGACTAGCGAAGCGTTCGCGAGTCTGGACTTTCGGTACCTGTCAGGTAGGCTGGCGTGGCCTAGCTACCGCGTTCTTGTGCGATACGGTATGGCCCTGCCCTGCCCGTCTGGGCCTTGGACATCTGGAAGGGCAGCGATGTACGGCAAAGTGTCAGCAGAGTCTCTAGGCTAGGGATTTTGGGCCTTGGTGCTGCGCGGGCGGGCGACGGGAGGCGTAATATGATGAGGAGCCGAAAGGGGGTGGTGCGTGCCGCAGTGCTGCATGTGAGCAGCATGTCGCATCAGCGTGGGTGTAGTCCTCATCTTCTGGGTACTCCACAAGAACTGTGAGTTGTTTGCAGCCTAGTGAGAAGAGTCGGCGGGTGCGAACAAAGGCCGCAATTTATTTCAGCCATCTTGCATTCAGCCAGCAGCAACACGTCACAGCCACTGACCTACAGCGCCCTATGCCCCTCAAACCCGCTGCCTCCAAGCAGGCAAACTCCACTTAGCGCCGGGGGTTTGGCTGACGATCTACCGGCTGCGTGTGCGCGGCCTGACGGCCTCCTGTGCGCCCACCTTCCCCTTCGTCACCGTGTCACAAGGAGCGGGTGAGGAGCCGCCGTGGTCCCACAAATGCCACGCGCTTTGAGCGGTCATTCAAGGTTATGCGCATCGCTTGTGCTGGTCAACAGTTGCCTTTGCTGGTGTCACACAAAGCAGGGTTACGCCACACTGGATGGAGATACACCGCGCTAGGAGGCACAGGCAGCTGCTGCTATTGCTGTCAGGTTTAATTGCATGGGACCAAACCAGCGCGGCCGCCGTAACGCCGCCAATCACCGCCGACACGTTCTGTGACCCTTCCCTTGCCTTCCCCCAAAATATGATGCGAGCAGGCGTGGTATTTCGTGACTGTGTGCTTCATCGCTTGGCGTGTCTGCCCATGGACATGGTTTACGAGAGCATCATTCACGGTGGCGAAGTGAGCCATGGTGACGGAAGCGGCCAGAAGCTGCGGGAAGGTGCCGGAAAGCTGGCTCCGCCGCCGCCGCCAGGGCACTCGGCGGCGGCAGGGAGAGCGGGAGGTGGCGGCGGCGGCAGCAGGGTGAAGGGCAGTGGCGAGGACAGTGCGGGGGAAGAGCGTGGCACGGCGGCCGTGACGTTGGGTCCGACAGAGGTGGAGTTGGTGCAGCGCTACTGCTTCAGTGCGGTGCAGGGTGGGCGCTACTGCCGCCCACAGGCGCTGCAGCTGCACCGCTACGTCTACGCCACGCCCGTGCCCACGGCGCTGCTACAGCCGCCGCAGTCTGGCGCCGCCGCGGTGGCGCCGACCGGCGCGGCGGCTGTAGCAGGCGCGGATGGCGCGGCGGTAGTAGCCGATCCAGTTCCTGTAGGCACGGCTGGTCCGGGCGGGGCCGCAGCTACAGCCGCGGCAGCTGCAGCCGCGGCAGCTACTGCCGCGGCGTTCACGCTTGTGGCCGAGGACACGGTAATGGTGTGTGATCACCCCGTGAGCGCAGCGTGTGTGCGCGACAATGGCCCCGAGTTCTGCGTTAAGCGGGAAATCGCGGCTCGCCTGGCGGCGGAGGAGCGACAGAGCTCCAGCCTGGCGGCAGCCGTTGGCGCAACCGTCGCGGTTACGGCGATGGCGGTTGGCTGGTGGGTGCTGGCGGCGCGGCGGCGCAGCAGGAAGGCCGCGGCGGCGGCGGCGGAGGAAGAGGCGGCAGCCGCCCAGGAGCAGCAACGGTTGTGGGCGCATTCGGCGGCTGTGGCAGCTGGGGAGTCTGGCGGGACCGAGGTGCAGCAGGCTCTGGAGGTGTTGCTGCGGCAGCTGGCGGTGGCGGGTGACAGCGCGGCGCCGTCGGCGTCGGCCGCGCCGTCCACCAGCGGCGATGGGCGCTTCGTGCGCATGTCCGGCAGGTACGTACCTTCGCAGTACAACGTTGGTTGTCTTGCGATTGATTGAACGTCACACACATGCTAATTCTTGTCGATTGGGCTTTGATGGGCAGACGGTTGAGCTCGATACGATTGCATCATTCGCTTGCAGAGGGACCTCACAACCCCCAAATGCGCTTCCCTTTATCTGTTTTCACAGCTCAAACTCCCGCACGACCTCGCGCAACCCCTCCCGCACCGTGTCGCGGACCTCCACGCGCAACCCCCTCGACGCCGGTGCTGGCGGCGGCGCCGCCGCCGCCGCAAGCGGTCTCGCCGGCCCTACCAGCAGCTCCGTCTTTTCGGCCGTAAGCCAGACGACCAGCGCCAACCAACATGCCGCACTGGCGCTGGCGCTGGCGCCGGCGAACAACAGCAACAGCAGGAGCAGCGCTGCCCTCGGCACCGGCGGCGGAAGCGGCGCGCCGCCATCAGCGGTGTCGGTCGCCGCGGCGGCGCTGGCTGCGGCGGTCGCGAACGCGAACGCAAATGCTAACACCGGCTCGGGCGCGGGCACAGGCGCGGCCGCACAGGTTGTTAAGCGGTCTTCCGGACGGACAGGAGCGACGCAGTCCGTCCCTACCAGCGGCGCAACATCCGGGACGGGTGTCGGCGGCGCCGCCGCCACAGTGCCGTACGCACCGCACGACAGCGTTGCGCCGATTGACCCTGCCATGCTACTGGCAGCGGACCGGCTGGGACGGCGGATGCATGCCCAGGGCGGCAAGGGCGAGGTGGCCTCTCCCAACGCAAACACACAAGGCATGAGCGCGAACTCACACACGACGGCCACGCCGGCGACGGCCACCAGCGCCGATGCGGATGAGCTGGCGGCGCTGGTAGGGGCGACGGCACGCTCTAGTGCCGGCGGTCTGCTGAAGCCGGCTGCAATCGAGACGCAGGGTAGGTGGGCGTAAAGATGCCGCACGTGGGCACGTGGGACTCATGTGTTGTGTGCCGGCAAGAGGTTATGCAGAGTTATGCGCTGACTTATCGCAGCGCAGTGGAGATAAGTCTAGTTATTGCGACGTAACTGCCGTGTTGCGTTAGAGTCACGCACGGCGCAGGACGCTCGGGTACGTGCCTGTGCATGGGGCCGAACCGAGCTGGGTCTTGTACGCGTCAGGAGCACACGGCGCCTTATCTGCCGTTGTGCTTCTGTACTGTATTTCGGATCGTCCCTCTGCCGGGACGGTGACCTCAGTGTGTCGCACTTAAACGTTCCCTACATTTCTGGACTTTCTTTGCAATCCTATACCTGGTTCTAACTATACTTTACCATGTCTGGACCGAATAAGCGTTTAATATATACTCAGACGGAGTTGCAGCGTTTTGTTGCGCGATCCTGCTCAATGGAACCCCTTAGCTTGATCACGCTCGCTCTCTGATCGTAAGGGAATGCCCTTCGACGCTTCTCTGGCGCTTTGGACCACGCTTTGGTTCGGGGGCCGCATTCGGGAGCAAATCGGAGCAGAGCGGAGCTTTCAAGCGGAGCAAAGGCGCGCGAAGCGTTGCGGACAAGGCGTTCGGCAAGTCGCTGAAAGCAAAAGGGCATGCACAGCTGTGCGGGCGGGCTACTTGCTTGCCATGCGGGTCCTGCTTGCCGTGCCTTCGTGTCTACCCGTCGCTTTACAGTTCACAGCTTTGTGCAATACCTTTCCACATCTTCCATCGTGCCACCCCCACCTCCCCAAGACCCTCAGGACTTTTGGCGCGGTACTTCCCCTGTCTGCCTATCCAGGCCGCAGGGCCCGCGTGCCCTTGGGGAAAGGGCGTGTGTGCCGTTGGGATCCGGCCTGTGCGCCGCAAGCAACGGGCTTTGCGCCCTTGCCTTATGGACAATGGACGGCATACGTGCCCTTATGATACGGCCTGTGTGCCGCAAGCAATGGGCTCCGCGCCCTTGCTTTATGGACAATGGACGGCATACGTGCCCTTATGATACGGCCTGTGCGCCGCAAGCAATGGGCTCCGCGCCCTTGCTTTATGGACAATGGACGGCATACGTGCCCTTATGATACGGCCTGTGTGCCGCAAGCAACGGGCTCCGCGCCCTTGCTTTATGGACAATGGACGGCATACGTGCCCTTATGATACGGCCTGTGCGCCGCAAGCAACGGGCTCCTCGCCCTTGCTTTATGGACAATGGACGGCATACGTGCCCTTATGATACGGCCTGTGCGCCGCAAGCAATGGGCTCCGTGCCCTTGCTTTATGGACAATGGACGGCATACGTGCCCCTATGATACGGCCTGTGCGCCGCAAGCAATGGGCTCCGCGCCCTTGCTTCATGGACAATTTACGGCGTACGTGCCCTCATGATACAGCCTGTGCGCCGCAGGCAACGGGCTCCGCGCCCTTGCTCCATGGACACTTCACGGCGTACGTGCCCTCATGATACGGCCTGTGTGCCGCAGGCAACGGGCTCCGCGCCCTTGCTTCATGGACAATGCGCCGCGTACGTGTTCTTATGATACGGCCTGTGCGCCGCAAGCAACGGGCTCCGCACCCTTGTTTTATGGACAATTCACGGCATACGTGCCCGTATGATGTGACCTGTGTGCCGCAAGTAACGGCTTCGCACCCTTGCTTTTGGGTAATAGATGGCATACGTGCCCTTATGATACGACCTGTGTGCCGCAAGCAACGGGCTCCACACTCTTGCGTTGTGGATTATAGACGGCATTGAAATGCTTACGTGCCTTCGTTGTACATGCCTTTGCGTTGTGGACAATGTGTGGTCTGAGCGCCACGTTCGGATACGGCGTGTGTGCCGCCAGCAACAGGCTTTGCGCCTCGCATCATGTGTCTTGCGATATGGCCCGTGTGCCGCATGCAATTATGCTGCCTGCCCTGTCGTTATGGACGCTTCGACTTGTTGCGTGCCCTGCTGCGTGCCCTGTCGCAATACGCCTTGAGTGTACCGTGCACGGCAAGCCTGCGCCTCGCTATTGCTTCGTGTTGACAACGGAGCGGGCTTACGTGATCATGCGTCACCCTGTACGTCTTGAGGTCCGCACGCACATCATACTATCACGCGGCATCACCCTTGTAGTTTGGCTGACGCACCCCAAGCCAACCTATATGCATTCGATGTGTGCGCTAGGCCCAAGTGCCGAATTTGTTTTTCCGGATATTTCGCCCTCAGTGAGCGATGTGGAGTTTTGTGCAGTTCGGCCAGCATGCTATTGCCCAGCCAATAACAATACCGCATGACGCATAAGCATGCCTTCGTGCCCTGCACCAGGCATCGGACGCTGTGTCACGCAGTGAGCCCGACCCTGCGCAACCAACATTTTGTTGCGAGATACGGTCGGAGCTGGGATTACAGCCTGCCTGGTGGGTTTGGATGGCGCCCGTGTGTTCGGCTGGGCTGTTGCTGCTCGCGGTGGGGCCCACCACCAAGTCACGGCACCCATCCGCCCTCCCCTCTTGTTGGCCCACCCGCCTGTACACATGCCAGTCACCCGCTCGCCATCCTGTGAAAGCGGGTAGCCGACTTGGCAAGCGCTTTTCCTGACACTTGGCGCAGGTTTGAGTGGGATACCAGAATGGTCTGAATGTAGTTGTTGGATAACCAGTACACTGCGGTGTGTAGCTGGTTAGCGGGAGTGCCGTGCATGAAACACGCTACTCGACCCGCCATGCCCGCGCGATGGTACCACCAACCGTTCAACCCAGATCCATGCCGGGGTAGCATCGACCCCACAGTCAGACTGATAGCTCCTATCCAGGTGTCAGGCGCCATGTATGTATCTGTGGACGCGTCAAGCTGGCTTGTGCCGTAGCGTTGGCCGCCTGTATGGCACGCCCGGCATCTGTGTCACGTTATGGCCTCATGCTTACCGTAGTCACGCGGCTTGCGTGCTGTGCGGCACGCTCCCTGCCAATCCTTCAGGACATGTATGCATACATGTTACTTCGTCAGAGCCATAGCAGGGGCAGCGTGTTCTGTCAATGCCTCATGAACCCAGAGACCCAAGCCAACGTACGCATTAGTTCCGCAACGCACGTCAATGCCAACTGTATGTGTCGCCTGCCCACTCGCGAGTGGACGCCTAGGGTACCAACCTTGGTTCCCTTCAGCCCCGGCCTTACTTCACCCGGCGGGGCAATTACTTATCACCGAAGTGCTAGGAGCAGTGTGCTATATGTCATTACTATTAAGTAAGAGCGTATGGCGACACAGGCTCACATGTGGGTAGCCAGGCTGACAGTGCCCTGCGGGCTTGGCAGTCGGCAGGCATCCCAACTCAGCCCGGCCTCCTCACAGCAGTACCACGACGTGCCCGTACGTGGTCGAGTGCGGAGTTTGGCTGCCGGCGTGGCTGTATCATCTCTCACATTGGATGACCCATCCGCCACTGCTGTTCAGTACTGGCACGTCCCTCGAGTCGCTCACCCACCGGCTCCGCCCAGCGTTCGCTCCCTTTCGCTGGGCCGGGGCCCGTGGCGCATCCAACCCGCCATCGCGGCCCCGAGTGCTCCTTATTTCCTCCCATCACTACGCCTTCTATCACTATAGATACATTGCGCGTTCCACGCGTGCCGGGTATCCTTCACCCCTCCGCGCCGCTCGACCAGGCCAGCCTTGCTGGGGTTGCTGAGGTGTTACCCTTCATGTTGCCCTCCCTGCTATTACGGTACACCCCACAGCCGCCGTGGCGTACGGTATCGGCACGTACGGGACATTGTGTGCATGCATCCCCGCGGCGTTTGGAGGCAAACATTCACGTGCGCGCCTGTCCTGCGTCCGCCGGGGTGATGCTATCTATGGGCGTACCTACTGCTTGATGGGTAGTGACTCTTATGCAAGACACTGCAAATCTCAAGCATGGCACCTAGCTAGCAAGAAAGAAATTAGTGTTCGTGGCCATGCTGCACGGCTGGGCATGGCTGCCCGCATCCTACACCACGACGACGCGGGTGAAGGGCAGGTTGCCGCGCGTGACTCGCGTACGTAAAACCGCTCTAGTGTTGCAACTCGCGCCTTCTCCTGCGTGGCGCATGTTGGCTAGCCTGTCCCAGCTTCGAGTCACGACGTTGTTATTATTCCCAAGGTTGTTCCGAGCAGCCTAAACGTCAACACGTGTTATGGCATGGCCCTGGGGGCCGGTAGAGAGTACCGAGGTCTCCAGTGGTTCGTGCCAACACGTGCCAACACGCACTGTTACCTTTCCTGGGCACACGGACGGCCACAGCTGCCCAGAAGCCACACACCTGAACAAGGATGCATGTGTTTCCCTGTAACGCCCCGGCGTCGTCTGCATGGCTGGCGCACGCGGGACAACGCATGTGTGTTTCTGTCGTGGCCATTGGTGCACCTGATACGTTTGTGAGTCTGGTATCATGGCCCTTGCAAAGCCAGTCGTGTTCCTATTGCTGCTTGTCTTCTGGTAGTGACCATTGGCCGCCCATGACCGACGGAGTGTGGCGCTGTCAGGCCCCGCGTTGGCGTCGCCCTGCGCCTGCAGCAGGTGCCGGCGGCGCCTCCGGCGGCGCTCATCCCCGCGTGATGGTGCTGCTCGTGCAGCCAATATCCCCAAGCACGAAGCTCGTTCTATTGACCGCTGTCGAGTGTGCAACTAGGACCGTACGTTCGTGCGCAAGCTAGGCGATGGGCGGAGCGCTCCGCGGTGTTCGAGACACATGATTTCGGTAGCGCAAGGGCACGAACGCCACCGCCATCACCGCCGACCGCACCTTGGTTTGCATGACCGGCCGTTGGGCCGAGCGCTTTGCGAGAAGAGCTGCATACGCGAAGCCAATCAAGCCCAGCCACCAGGGCTGCCGTCGCCCGCACCATGACCTCCCGGCGTTGAGGACTACTACCAAACTCTGGCAGCACTTTCGGCCACTAGTGCAACCTCAACACGGGCGGGCTGGGGCGGGCACGGCGGACTTGGTGGGGTTATCGGGAGCTGCGAGGCCGGAGGTAGGAGGCCGCTGAGGGCCACGAATGAGTTGCTAGGCCGCTTGAGGCATGAGTGGAGGCTATTGTCGGTTTGAGAGATTGGGATTGTCGTTTGGGGCCGTGGCGGTTTGTAACGCTACACGGCAGTAAGGAGTCAATAAGGGCACTCCAAACGCAAGCCACCTTTAATACCGACCAAATTGTATGCCTCAACCGCGTGTTCCCGCAGAGCGTATCGAGTCCCTGCGGCGCAGCATGCGCTCCGAGGGGCCCGCCATCCCTCTCAGCCCGGTCGGTGTCGGCGGCGGCGGCAGCAGCAGCTGGTACGGCAGTAGCGGCGGTACCGATGACTTGGAGATTACAGATCTGCTGGGGGCGGGCACGTTTGGCAAGGTGTTCAAGGGGTTTTGGCACGGCACGCTCGTGGCGGTTAAGCACATGGTCTTCCCACGTGGCGTGCTGCTGGCGGGCGCGGCGGTTGGCGGCACCGGCGGCGGTGGAGGGCTCGGCGGCAAGCCGGGCGCAGGTGGCGGCGCGGCGGGCGCGGTGCAGCTGCAGCTTGAGCGCATGGCTGCAATGGAGGCAGCCATTAGCACGAGCCTGTCCCACCCCAACGTGTGAGTGAGCATGGGCAAAATGGGTGCGTGTGGGATTTATGCGTGTGCACCGCACTGGCTGTGCGACACTGCTACAGGGGCTGCGAGCCGCGCAGTTCCCTCCTGCCTTGAGCATCGGCACTTCTATGGTTACAGGGCTCGGTAAGAGCGCCGCCCAAACGCGATGACGTGAATGTCCGCGTTGCTGTGTGCTGTGTGCTGTATGCGCCTCTCGCCACCCTTCTGCCCACCCCCGCAGCGTCCAGACCTATACCTGGCGAGTCACGCCGCTCGGGGACGCCGCGCAGCCCCACGATGCGCGCCACCACCCGGCATCAGCGCCCCGTCCCGGCCTTGGCGTCGGCCCAGGCGCCGGCCAGGGCCCCGCCCTGCGGCGCAGCACCGTCAGCGGCGTGGGCTCGGCCGGCACCGCCAGTGTGGAGGCCCAGACCCAGGAGGCCCTGCCACCGCTGGCGCTGGCTGGGCAGCGGCAGCAGCGCGCCTCTGACACGGGGCCGCAACAGGGCCCCGGGTCGCCCTTGGCGTGGCGGTCGCTTCCCGGCGGCGGCGGCGTCGCGGGCGAGGCCGGGGCACGTGGGCCGCCGCTGCCGCCGCGGCACCACTCCGGCGAGGGACAGCAGCAAGGGGGTCAGGGGGCGCAGTGGGGGGCCGTGGCGAGCCAGCAGCAGCAGCAGCAGCAGCAGCAGGAGGGGCACGCGGAGCCGTGCCTTCACTCCAACGCAGCGGCATTGGAGAAGGGCTTTGAGCTGTGCCTCATTCTGGAGCTGTGTGACATGGTGGGTGGCTGGCGGCGTGAAAGCGGATGGCGGCGGCGGGGCGGGTGGCGGTGGCGGGAGATAAGAGCTTTGCAGGGTGGGCTGGTACGGGCGGGGCCGGGCTGGTTGGAAGAGCGCGCGACCGTAGCTGCGAGAGGGTGTGCAGGAGCGACGGCCTGAGCTACGGCCTGAGCTACGGCCTGAGCTCATGCCCCAAATGCGGTGCCGCACGCGTGCAGCCCCTGCCCCGCACCCACCCATGCGCCACCCTGCCTCCATCGATCCGCACACACGCGTGCGCAACGGCGCGCGCAGGGCTCTCTGCGCGACCACCTGGCCCGCGGCGGCTTCCGCTGCACACACGACCACGGCTCTGTGGACCACGGCGCAGTGCTGGACCTGGCCATGGTGGGGTGGGGCGGGTTACATTCATGGTTATTCAAGAAGTGAAGACGCAGGAGACGGGAGAGAGGGGGCGTGTGTGTGTGTGTGTGTGTGTGTGTGTGTGTGTGTGTGTGTGTGTGTCGTAGGTTTCAAAGGACTCACCGTGACCTGATTTTGTCGGGGCTAGGAGGCGGTGGTTGGCGCTTATGCCGAGGCCCCTGGCCGAGTCCGTGGACGTTGATCACCGTATGAGCAAACATGTGGGGGATCAGCACCTGACCCCAGGTCATAATCATGCAATTGCAGGACGTGGCTCGCGCGATGTCTTACCTGCACTCCAAGAACATTGTGCACTCCGACCTCAAGAGTCGCAACGTGCTGCTCAAGGTGCGAGGTGGAAGCTGCGTGTAGCTGCGTGCGGCGCTTGGGTGCTAGCTGGGGAGCACGAGCACTGCACTGGGATGTGTTGCAAAGGCGGGTTGGGACACGGGAAGGAGCGGCATTGCAGCGGATGAAAACCACAACCGTATACTAGCCGTGCCTGAGCCTTCCCACACGCCAGCATGTGCCATGAGCTCTTGGCCAAGGTGCGCTTGTCTAGAATGCCTTACCCGAGGTGCCCACGTTGGCGAGGTGCCCCCTGCAATCCGCCACCCGTTTCGCTCTCCCCTTTTCGCAGTCGCTGAGCGGCCCGCCCGGCTCTCACGGCCGCTGCTGCCCGCTGGTGGCCAAGGTGTCGGACTTCGGGCTTGCGTTCAAGATGGAGGGCGAGGAGACGCACGTATCGGGCATGTACCAGGGGTGAGTGGGGGCACGGGCCAGGGTCACCGGGTAGGGGTGAGCGTGCTAGGGGCGGTTGCTGAAGGGGGGAGGCACAAGAGCCAAGGATGCGGGAGCTTTACTGTAGTAGTACCATAATGCGCGGACACTTCAATCCGTAACCCCACGCCCTGCCGCTCACACCGCAACACGTCACGCAGCACGCTGGCCTGGAGCGCGCCGGAGCTCCTGATGGAGGGCCGCGTGTCCAAAGCCGCTGACGTGTACAGGTGAGGGCGGGGCAATCGGTCTGGCGACGGCAATTCTGACGCCCTGCCGAGGGCCCAGTCCCTGAGCTGAGCACTCCTGAATCTCCAACTCCCACCTGTACACACACACACACTCATACATACACACACACACATACACAGCTTCGGCGTCCTGCTGTGGGAGATGTACACGTGTGGCGAGGCATTCAAGGGCATCCCACGACGTAAGCACTTGCGGCCGTGCCCTTGCCGGTTTTGCCCTTGCTGTGCCCTTGCTTGTTTTGCCCTTGCTGCTCTCTTGCTGCTCTCTTGCTGCGCTCTTTCTGCTGCTTGCGTCCACGCACCTCGCACAACACATCGCAAACTGCCCCATTCACACACCGCTCCGCACCGCAGCGCTGCTGGCGGGCAAGGTGGTGGAGGGGCTGCGGCCCGACTTCCCGCCCGAGACCCCGCCCGAGTACATGCGGCTGGCGGCGGCGTGCTGGGGCCACGACCCGGCGCAGCGGTGAGGCCGGGCACACGAGGTCTGGTTCAATGGTGCCGCTGGGTGCCTGTCTGGTCGGCATAGGGTGCGGGATATGGGGGGCGTCAGATGCGTGAGCGCGGCAGCAGGCCGTAAGGCCGTGCCCTCCAGTGTTACCCCTCACGCGCCGCCGGTAACACTCTCATCTGCGTCCACACCTGGGCCCACACATCTCCCTCCACCCTACAACAGGCCCTCCTTTGATCAGGTGGTCAGGGAGCTGGCCTGCATGCGGGCGGCATGGGCGGGCGGGCGGCCGCCTACGGGTCAGCTGGGCTCCGTGAGCGCCCAGGTGTGTCCCCGGGGCTTGATCACGTGCAGCTGCTGTCGTGCGGATTCGGGAGAGGGCCCTGTCGTGTCGAGCCCCGTGCGTACGGCAGGCCCGCATGTTCACACGTGTCTGCATCCCAGTGGGCACGGCCGGGAAAACACCGCCCCCTACTTCGCTACACTTCTCTGTACCAATCGTTGCAACCCCCCCCCCCTGACAACTGATCATGAATGTAACCCCGCTGACAACCAGCCCCGACACTGCAGCTTTACACACTATAACTGCTGTGCCTTTGCCTTTGTGTATGTGAATATCAGGTGCAGCGACGTGATTCCTTGGCCCGCGTTAGCGCCAGCCGCGTGACCTCGGCTAGGGGTACGGCGGGCGGGCCGCCGCCGCCCACTCACGCCCTGCAGCTGCTCCAAGTCGCCAACCTCAGCAGCGGGGGCAACAACAAGAGGAGCAGCGGCCGCGACGGCGGGGCCGAAGCCAATGGCGGCGGCGGCGCGAGTCCGGGACCGTGGGCCGAGCAGCCGCGGGCAAACCATCTGCTGGACGAAGGTAAGGGGCAGGCAATGCGGTTGGCGGTTGGCCGCGGCCATTGCACAGTTTGCGGTGGCAGTTGGGCTGACGGTTACCGGTATGCGCGCGCAGGCAACAGCCACGATGGGCACGATGGTACTAGCAGAGAGGTGCCGGGGCAGGAATGGATTGGAGCGGGGGACGGCGACGGCGCTGGCGAGAGTGAGGACAGCCGGCGACGGCCGCTGCCGCTGCCGCTGCTCACCACAGCCCTTGGCAGCACCGGCACGGGCGTGGGCGACGGCTCGGGGGTGGCCAGGCCGCTTAAGCAGCAGCTGCTATCGCCGCCTGGCGGCGCAGCGGCGGTGGCTGCGCTGCGCCTCAAGGGCGCCTCGGTACGCCGCCGCACGCGGCAGGGACACCAGTCTGCCGCTGGGGAAGGCGTGCGCATGCTGTCAGCCAAGGATGCGTCGGCTAACTCGGATGCCGGCGGCAGCTACACGGGTAGTGGGGGACCGGACGGCAGCGAGGGCGGCCCACGCGCGCTTCTGGGCGTTGGTCTGGACACCGCTGACCTCATCGACAAGGAGCTGTTGGTGGTGGGCGGCGGCGGCGGCACGGGCACGGGCACCTTTGACGACAGCAGCATGTGGGGGCTGTAGCAGTGCGCTGCAGCAGAGGGCTGTAGCAGCGGCGCACTGCGCCTGCCAGCTTGCCTGCGGTCAATGCGGTTAGATCGGTAATTGCGGTGAATGCGAAGTCGTTGCATGCAATGAAGTCGTTCCATGCGGTCGAGTTGGTTTGGTGTGGTGGAAAGTTGGAGGCGTAATGTTACAGGGAATCCGCTGTAGTGCCTGGATGCGTAATAGGTTCTGTAGCCAACAAGCTAGTCCTTTTACTATTAAGTTAGCGTACAACATCCGCTAGGGAGGAAGGCGTGTGCGACGATGCTTAGGTACGGGAATGTGTATGGGTGGGAATGAACTAAATGGGAATGGTTTATGAGATGGGAAGGGAGCAACATGGCGACAACGGCAGCACTCTCAGCAGCACAGCGAAGAAGCAAGGGATTGTTGTGGTGTGTCTCAGTTCCTGCGCATACAATGGCAGAGTTGTCAAGGCAATGGGCATGCCAACGAGCAGTGTAAGGTTTGGACAGCGCCAATAAAGCTGTGCAGCCGTGGCTTGCTAAATGTTCTAGTACCTGAGGCGTTTGACGCGAAAATGACTGCATGGCATGTAGACCTGGTTTGGTCTTGAGAGGGGCATCGCGCCGTACTGAGAGCTGCTGAATCGCTGCAATAATGAGCAATGAGGCTGCTGGTTGGAAGCATGTTCGTGGGTGGAAGGTGACGGTGGGAGGCGCAATGGTGCAGGAGCCAGCATCAACACTGCACCTGCCATTGATGGGGAACAAAGACTGGCCTTGACGCCCTGTGCTCTGGGCAACTGCTTCACAGTCTGCTGGTAGGAGATGTTGAGATGACGGGCCCGCCTGTTGCAGCAGGCAGCAACGGTGTGTGGACGCAGAAAACCCAGGATGACAGTTGGAGGCAAACGGTTAACGTTTCTTTGCGACAGGTGATGCGATGCTACAATGTCTAGAACGTGCGCGCAGCGCTTGTGTTCGTGTCCTAAGCGCAAATGCCTCCCGTAACTTGGATGCCTTCAGGAGCGCCAGGTATAATTAGGGGACGGTATCGGATGTTGGGCTGACGCATGTTGTGTCGTAGTCAGGTGTGCCACGTACTGGGGATGCGGCGAGATTACTGTAGCGGGGTTTGGGGTGTGAGCCTAAACTGGCGTACGTGCATGTGTGGAATGCGGGCAAGAGCTCTCCACTTCAGCGATCATACTGTGAACACGAGCTCACCGGCTGGTGCGTGGTGGCGCGCTCGTTGCTATGGCTGTCCCTTGCATATATACACACATGTGCACGATGAGCTTTGTGGGCTGCACAATGCATGCATGTGAAATGTGCGCCGCAAGGTTTGCTTCGTGCTGTGTGGCTGGTGGCTACACGTCGTGGCGGCCTGAGCGTATGGCATGGCCATACTTGATGCATGAGTAGCATAGCACTATATTTGGGGCCGTGCGAAGGGAATGGCACGTGATGTGCGAATAACCGTAAACCAGACCATGATGTTGCAATATGATTACTTCATTGACGGCCGGCGGTACCTGTGGCGTGCCTGCTGCTGGTTTGGATGCTGGAAGATTTGGACATGGACACGATCTAGGGGTGCATGGCGCAGCTGCGTAGGGGCGCTCCGTATGGTTGTGGACCTGCAGTGCAGCTCCCGTGCCGCCAAACTGACCGCATCACACTGCATGGGGTCAGGGCGTTTCAGGGTGATTGGCGTGGCGCAGGAATTGCGTGTGAGCCACCGCGACTCGAGAGCGTGTGCGTTTTGGGTGCCCCGCCGGCAAGTTGATATAGAGAGAAAGATTTTGCAGGTTGTTGGGAATGCGTTGATCTTGGGGAGTTAGGGCACGGAGCTGAGGCGTGGCCATGTGGGTGCCTGTGTGCGGCTGTGGGGCATGCAACGGCCTCAAGCCTCAGGGGTAAGGTACTGATGTTTTATAGTCTGTGCTCAACTTGTGCGTGTTGGGCTAGACCAATGAAGGCATGGTAGGCCAGTAGGCAAGGTTCGTGCGCTGATATGTGGTTACCGGTATGCGCGCACTGCTGCGGCTCCGACTGGATGATAACAGTCGCGCACAGGACAGGGGGCGGGGGGGGGGGGCTAGAAACCCGCAGGCGCACCCCACCCTTCAAATGGAAAGAGCTTGACGAGAGCGTTTCGAATGCGCTTTCAGAGTTTAATCAGGTTAGTAATTGCGGAGATGTTTTGGGGGGCATGGGCATTACAGGAAGGGGGACCGAGCCGAACACAGCAAGCAGCAAAGCCAGGTAGCCAGCACGCTTGCCAACCATTATAGGAGCAGGAAACCCGCAAATATCTCGGTCCGGGTGATGCTGTTTTCGCCTTAGTAATCAGCCATGGTGACAGGTGGCGGGTCCAGCGCGTTCGGAAGCGGGCGTGCAGCATGGGCACGGAATGCGCCGTGCAGGGGCGGGGGGGGGGGGGCGTGGCAGCGAGCATTAAGTTTGGAGCATAAATCTGATGTTTTTGAGCCCTGAACCTTTGGGGCCGTGAAAAGCTATCTGGCAACGTCTTCAGGCGGCAGGTTGCCGCCGGCAACAACGCGGTTCTGGCCAGGGAAGGTGCTGAGGGAGGTGACAGGCGAGGTGTGCCGCGGGGGTGAGTAAACGGGTCCGACACAGGCGACCGGAGACCAGCGACGAAGCGGTTGTCGGCTGGTCGTAGCCGTATCCGTGATGTCGCCCCGTGAATTGCTAAGTGATCATGTTGTTGTGCACTGATGTGCCGTTGATATGTAGGGGCCAAAGCAACTGTCCCTTATTCATGTCGCTGATCAGCCTCCTTCTGCGTGCGTTCTTCGCTGTAGAAATCCTTATATATATTGTATGGTGTAACGCGACTACTTTGCAGGGCTATCGTGTGCCCATGCAGCGCTTGCAAAGCGCTTCCCCGCAAGCGAGCTAGCGCTGCCCCATTGAAGGATTGTGCCTTTCATGTTATCATGCATCTGTTGTTGTATCTGATCAGGGCAAAGCAGCATGAACAAGAGACCCCATGTTGCACCTTTTTTCCCTGTGCATATTTCCCGGCTCGCGTCAATGAATTTAGGGCTTTCATGATACAGTGATAACAGCGCAGTGGGTCTGCCGAGTAATGACGCGGTATTCAGACACCCCGTCTCGCGCCTTTTTTCCCTGTGCGCATTCTGCTAAATCTTTTGAGCCATGAACCTGCGGGCTGCGAATAGCTACCTGGACATCTCTTCAGGCGGCACTATCTCGCCGGCACTGCGCTGAAAATGATTAATTGTAATTCGCATCCATGTCGGACAGGCGCTCAGCGCCGAGACGTTGGCCTCGAAGTTCCATGGCGGCCCGCCGCGCGGGCGGCCGGTCGCGCGGGTTCTTCCTTGTAGCAGTTTCAGTGGCTTCTGTGTGTGCAGGTTGTGGGTGGCCCTAGTGGCCGCCCTTGACCCGGCGCAAAGACTCCAAGGCGCATTGGTGGCCTCGCATTTCTGGGCCTCTCCTTCGCGGGTGCCGGCGTCTTCGGAGCCCAGAGACCCTCGTCCCAGAGATTGACGGGGGAGCTTCGCTGGCACTGGTGCTGCGGCGTTGTAGGGGCCGGCTGGCCGCATTTCGGTTTGTGATGGCGCCCTTCGTCTCAGGAGCTGGCGTCGACAAGGAGCATGAGGCCTTCGTCCAGAGATAACGTTGGCGCTCCGTTATTGCTGGTGACTGTGATGTTGGGTGTTGGCATGCCGGGCATGTTGGTTCTTGCGTCGGCTTCTGGTGTTGCCTGCCGTTTGTGAGCCTTCGGGCTGATTTCAGACTCCAGACCGTGCCTTCGGCACAGACATACAGGCGGTTTGGGGCGTTGCCCTGTGTTGAGCCTTCGGGCTGGGACCAGAATGTGCCTCGGCACGCTCGCGAATTTGGGGCACTGCCCTGCAGATGTGCCTTCGGGCTGGGACATGCTGTGCCACCTGGCACCAGATATGAGCAGTGCTTTGCGTTTGATTAGGCGTCACTGGACTACATGCCCGGTGTGCCTGGTTTAGCGTCGGGTGCTGTAGACAGCGCTTCATGCGCAGACACGGGTTGCCGCAGGATGTGGGGCTTTGGCGGGCTTAGGCTTGGCTTCGACTCATGAGTGTTGCACCCGAGACACGCTTTATGCGAAGACCTATTGCACGGTTGTCGAAGGTCGGTAGCCAACTGGGGGGAGGGTGGTTTCCCTTCGGGCCGGAGATGGTCCCTCTTGACCTGGGTGCGGGGCACCCTTGCTTGGTCGGACTGTCCCTTCTTTGTAATGTCGCAATCATGTCGGACACGGGTTGCCGCAGGATGTGGGGCTTTGGCGGGCTTAGGCTTGGCTTCGACTCATGAGTGTTGCACCCGAGACACGCTTTATGCGAAGACCTCTTGCACGGTTGTCGAAGGTCGGTAGCCAACTGGGGGGCGGGTGGTTTCCCTTCGGGCCGGAGATGGTCCCTCTTGACCTGGGTGCGGGGCACCCTTGCTTGGTCGGCCTGTCCCTTCTTTGTAATGTCGCAATCATGTCGGACTGTCCCTTCAATTGTAATTCGCATCCATAACGAAGCTACAATAAACAGGTTAACAGGACCGGAAGCGCAGGATCCACCGAAGCAACTGGAGCCGCCCCAACTCATCCCATAACACCAAAAGCACCGCCACACGGAGCCCAGGTGAAAACCTAGAGCCACCCCGCAAGCCCTCAGCAAACAACCGCCCGCAACTGGTGAAGGGCACCACGGCAGCCTAGCATGCCTCGCCTATGCCTCGCTGAGCCCGGCTGGTAATCCCGCCCTCGAGTTGTACCCGTGTGGGTCCCGCACGTTAACAGGGCTGTCGTCAAGTAGGCTGCTAGTGTCTGAAGGCTGGCCGCCTGACCGCCTGACCGATGGTCCCTGCATTCCCAACCCGGACCTATCCCCTCCTCTAATACCGCCATCGTCCACATAGCAACATCCACAGTGGTGGGGCGCGGGAAGCCGCTCATTGCTGGCCCAGCCGCCTGACTTCGCTCTCACTCTCAGCCTCTCGCTCACTCCCACACCGTAGATGGAGCCACTTTCTATCGGTCTGCCTTGCATACAGTGTCAAGTCATCGTTATGCCATGCAACACGAAAGTGGTGTGCGATAAACAACGCGAGTCTATATGCTGAAGTCTGACCGCGGGGCCCTTGGCCCCTTGCCTTTCTGTGGCCCATCCAATTAGTTCTGCTTCTAGCCACTGACTCAGTACTCACTCGGCGCTGCTGATCGCTCGATTCAGCATGCAGCACTCGACCATGCACACTTGCACAGCGTGTGGGCGCACCGTGCCATGCTTCTACACCCGTGAGTAACCCCTGGCCGACTGCATCAGGACTCAATACGTACGGCTCCCACTCGCACTCACTCGCTACCCGAGGACCCCCGCCCAGCTCTGCTGAACACCCTACATATCTTTCGGGCACCTAACCACGACATGCATGCTTCACCCAAAAACCATGCAATGGGCCACCCGCCCTACACGCGAACCTCGCCTGCCGTGCCCTGCATGGCAGACCAGCCATGACTGGCATACCGTACCAGAACTGTGGACGCCCGCAGCGGGCCAGACATGGGGCGCGAGCCCCTCCTGCTGCGTTCACACTAGCACTTTTAACATGCATGCGATGTGCACGAATTTGATTGTGTAAGAACGCGCCCCTCAATTCATTACCATCACGCTGGGC